>NC_039252.1:7580116-7630468 GCF_003368295.1 Carassius auratus
TTCCAGATGCTGGTGCATATCTGTACAGCTGTGAGGATGAGGATGTGGTGGTGAAACTGGATTGTGCGTTGCAGGAGCCAGACTTTTACTGTCTGTCTGCTCAAGTAATCCGAACCACGACACGTAGACTTGGAAAAGCTGTGTCTATTAGCCTAGAGCATACTGAGGAAAATGTCTAAAAAATTATTCCTGAGAAGTATAACAATCAAGCTTCCAGAATTAGGGTTAGGAAAGGAACCAGAGAGAAAATGTTAATTGTAAATAAACTAGCTAGCAATCCTAGCTCAGTTTCAGTGAGTGCAAATGTGTGTTGTAGAGTGTCTGTGTGTGGCATTTAGAGCAAAGAACTAAATCACATGCTGTGAGCCTTTGATCTTGTCCATTGATAAATGTGCTCTGAGAGGAGCAGGCGCTTTTGTTCAATTCCAATCTCCTGAATTCCAAGCTGTGCACTTTTCCCACACTGGGTCAGGGGCCTCTCTTTACCCAAACCTCTATTTTCCAACCTCAAAACCTCCTCCTCTCAGTTAAAAAAATGTAACTAATACTGTCTGCACTGTTTAAAATCAGGCAGAGGTTAAGATGCATGGATGCCTTTGACTCTTTGCAGTGCAAACACAGAAACGTTTTCCTCCTCACCTATGAAACCACTGGAAGACTTCAACAGAGCTTCTCCCAAAGACTAAAATACGATTTCAGATGAAAAACAATAGTAAGATGCATGTTTTCTCATGCATTCACTTAACTGTAATGACAAGTCAAATCTTAGAGCGTTTATGAGATTTTAATGGGCAGATAAATTCCTCAAAAATGTCTGGGGAAGTGCAGCTGTTTTGAGTTAGTGATACGGTACACTCCCCTGAATTTGGACACATGTCTGATGGCAGAAGAGGAAACAATGCAAGCTTTTAAGTAAAATAAACTATTTTGGATAAGGAACAGGAATATGAATCGATGTGCTTGTCAAAATCATCAAATTTATTGTAGAAGACAGTAAGGCCTTATACGAATGGTACTCAATTTGCATTTGCAATTGTTCTTAAAGATACATTTTAATTTTAATTCAGTCAAACCTATGCTAAAAATGTTTGTAATGTTTGCACTCGATCATAAGGGAGAACTTTCTTTGTTTTGATGGATGGTTTAAATGAAATGATAAATCAGACAAAATAAATCCTTGCTCATTTACCCGCCTTCCAGCAAATCAGGTGCACTGACATTGCTATCTAATTAATATTCATGACCCAAGCTGATTTATTAGATAAAGTATAACTTATAATGTGCCTGCTCCACTATGTCTATGTTCGCAATAATACTTAGGAATGACAAGAAATGCTACCAACGATATATTGCTTTCAAGTGACACTAAAAGACCACGTATAACCGCATACTGACATACTTTCCTTTTGTTGCCATGGCAACATCCCATTGCATGAGTGGAATAGAAGCACATGCAGCGACAGGTGCTCTGTGGCATCTACCGTCTGTATCTATAGCTCTCTTTTCTCGAGGTCTTCTTTTACCTGTGCTCTCTGTGATTGGTTGATCCAGTGCTGGTGGTTCTTTATATGGCTGATGGACAGGCGTCTCAGCTTCAGGTGTCTCAAATTGGCCCTCTGAGTCCGAACTGCTGGAAAATTAAGAGAACTTTATGGTTAGTACTTCGCCTAAGGGACACTGCCATGGTTATTTGACACAGCTTAATTTAAATCAGAATGAATTATGCAGATCTTTGAACAGGAGTGATCAGTATAAACATACAAACTCATCAGATCATCAAATGACATCAATATTTAATAAAACATTTTGCGCATGTGGCTTAAAGGAAAAACGCCACCGTTTTTCCATATTCCACTATTTTCTTCCCTCAACTTAGACGAGTTGATATGTACCTTTCCCATCTCAGTGCGCGCACTCAAACGCTGTAGCACGTGGTGCTACTTTGCTAGCATTTAGCTTAGCACCATTCATTCCTTAGGATACAAACATGGATGAATTTAAAAACAACCAAACCCTTCCAAGTTTTCCCTATTTAAAGACGGTTACATGAGTAGTTACATGAGTAAGTATGGTGACACAAAATAAAATGTGTCGATTTTCTAAGTGGACAAATAATGATAACTATAATGTACCTCAGCGCAGTAATATCATCACTCCTGAAAACTCCTCATGTTTGTTGTATTGACGGACGTTAGATGGAGGGGGACGGGGAGTTTTCAGGAGCGATGATATTACTGCACCGAGGTCGAAGTGCTGCAAAACGCTAGCATAGTGTCGCCGCTTGAGTACGATTGAGTACAGGCAGTGAGACAGGAGGGGTATGAATCAACTCGACTAGGTTGAGGGTCATAGTGGAACATAGTGGAATGTGAAAAAATGGTGCCATTTTCCTTTAAAGGTTTAGCCTTGGGTGAAATGAAACTGAACTGAACTTTCTAGATTAAAGGAATAGTTCACCCAAAGATTCTCCTGGAAAATTACTTACTCATCCTCATGATGTTCCAAACCCATATGACCTTATTTCTTCCATGGAAAACAAAAGAAGCATTATGAAATCATGCTTCAGTTTCAGAAAGGACATAAAAGTGTCACAAAAGCAGACCAGGTGACCCATGTGCTTTTTAAGATAAGGGAATGATGACTTTAATTTCAGCTTTTAACATATGACTTCTTAAAACTTCTTAGGACCCCATTCATTGTAATTTAAAAGGGAACTCCACTTTCCAACTTCCCTATAGTTAAACAGTTGAGTTTTACTGTTTTCGAATCCATTCAGCCGATCTCCGGGTCTGGCGGTAGCACTTTTAGCTCAGCTTAGCATAGATCATCGAATCTGTTTAGACCGTTAGCATCTCACAAAAAAATTACCAAACTATTAAGAACTATACTCTCAGTGATATTATGCAGCGCCTGAAAATGGTCCCCAGCAACTCTGCAACTACACAGACAAGCTGGGGACTATTTTCAGGTACTGCATAATGTCACTGTGCCTGCTGCACCAATGGTATGACAGCAAAGCTTGATTATTATGTCAGAATGAGAGTATAGTTCCTAGCCATATCAGCTGTTTAACTGTTTAAATCTAGGGGAGTTGGAAAATCACCCTATTTTCAAAGAAAGTGGAGTGTTCCTTTAATGGAAAAAGACAACAGTAGAACAACATTCAAATTTTTAGGAAAACTATCCTTTTTACACTCAGAAAAGAGCATAATGGTCAAGAGCCTGAGCTGAAAGGAAAGAATTGTTAATTTATTGTGAGTGTGTGTGTGTGTGTGTGTGTGTGTGTGTGTGTGTGTGTGTGTGTGTGTGAAATCAGTCCCCAATCTGGGAGAACTGCCCGGTCTTGTTGCACCAGGCCACCTGCAGCCCCATAATACCGTTAGGGAAGTAATCATTACTAGTCCAGCAAACAAACACAACAGACAATACCATGAGGAACTTAAGCTATAAAGTGTTATTTAATAGGTTTAGAACGAATTTTGCAAACTCAACTCAAACCCTAAAATCACTGTGTTTTTCATAAAATCCCTGCCTGCACAACTCACGCTGCTTGTACTGACTCACACTGAGCCCCACAGAAATAAGCAGCCCTCTACAGAATGTGTGGGTGGCTAACTGTGTGTTTTTCTAAGTATATTTACAACTTTCATGATCCTGCCACTCTTTTGGGCCATTGTTCAGGTCTGTGTAGCGATTAATTTGTTGCAGTCTCTCAGGCTATGAGGCGTTAGGAAAGAAAGGATTCTTCCAGGAAAGGAATGTTAGCAGACAGCTCAACAACAGCACATAGACAGGATGTCAACAACACGGCTTAGGGAAAACAAAGCAAAAACGTTTTGCCTAGATGACACATATGAATTATTGTTACATAAACAAAAACCGAGATAAACGACATTTTTGCATTCAAGTAAAAATAAGGTCCTCAAAAAACGGCATGTCTGTCGCACAAAGGTATGGATTTCTTCAAATCTTCAACCCTAATTATAAGCAATAGCACTATTAATGCAATTCATAGCATCGACTAATAATGAAGCAGAGTAATAGACAAATAAAAGTCTTCTTTTTAACAAAAAAAAAAAAAAAAAAAAACGTGTTGAGAAAGACAGTGTTATCTATGGGCAAGGAAATTAGCCTTGTCACAATTGGGGGTTGGGAGAGGAGGACGGTTGAATTCTGATCTTTATCTGAGCACAGGGACACATTAGATTAACAGCTAGACCCTGAGCCATGCACACTTCCTAAGGAAGCTGAAAACACCCAGAAACACACCAAGAACACACATATAGATGCACAAACATGTGTACACGCCACTTTCCCCAACCGTGACTACAGCACCAACAGACATCAACATTGAGCCTCTGATCTCTGACTGGTTTGATCCATGTGGCTGACTGCTAAGCCATGGCTGTCTGCACAGCATTCAGAACAGTTAACACCATCATCTGACTCAAACAGGTGGCTCTGGAGGTAGCTTTTCCAAGGTTGGCCCTCTGCTTGATCTTTCAAGGTAAGGACTTGATTTAAGAAAAGAACTAAAGAGAATCGTAAATAACAGATATCCCACACTTCCTTTCTCAAAAGCAACCTGAAACCCCGACTTCACATCCTCATTTCCGTGCTCACGCTGTGGAGTGCACAAGGTTCCAAACTTGCCTGCAGCCATGAGACCTTTCGTCGTCCTCTCGATCTCTTGGCATAGCCTCTCGCGCCTCTTCCGAAAGGGCTTCGTCGTCCATCCCCAAATAAGTCTCACCTTCTTCCTCCCCTCCTCCTCTAACGGCCGACCAGGTCCATTTGGCCCACTGCACTGGTGACAGCCAAGACATCTTCGACCTCTTGCTGGTGACACGCCAAGCGTCTACAGGAACACCTTGTGGGCAAATCCAAACAAGTGAGTCAGTCTCCCCTTGCTTCTTTTTCTCTCCTCCTGTCTTGCAGATGTTTTTCTCAGTGGTAGGCAACGCTCCTCGTGGTCTTGAAGTCGAGCTTCATGTTTTCGTCTCAAAAGCTTCGTTGCTTCCTTCCTCTCACGCGACTGTTGATGTTTTCTCACAGCTTCCTCTTTCTCAGTGCAGCTAAGTAACGAAGAGTTTGCAGTCTCCTTCTTTCCCTCGCAGACTACCACAGCAAAGATCAGCTGGCTGCCAGATAACTCCCCATCCACCCCTCCTTTACGGGATCAGACTATTGAGAAGAAACTAATGGGGGAGGAGAAAAGAGCATGCCTGTATCTCTGGTCCAGCTGATTCGGCATCCCCCGTTGTGTAGGAATGGTAGCTTCCTTCCCAAACAGAACCGCCTCTCTATTAAAAAGCTGAAAAAGGGAACACAAACAGAGGCTGAAGAGAAGGGAGAGGGGGGCTCCGTGGTTTCGGTAGGGAGACTGTGGAATGCAGGGCTGAGCTCCTCCTCTGTCTTTTTTCCTTTAACCTCCTCTAGCCTTGAGCTCCAGCTCGCAAGCAGGAAAACCTGTTCTCTCACTTGTCCTTTCACATTGTTACCTGTTTGAAATGCCTAAGCAGATCGCCTGGGGGTGTCAGCGTTCCCATGACTAATTTGTACTCATACCAACATCCTTTTCCAACAAGAAAAAGACCACAAGACCTCTGCAGTATCTATAAAAAACGAAGTATTGAGCTTGCCTTGAAAAACAAAAAACTTATAACACTACCTCAGTACTTTCGGTGTGCACACTGCATAATCTTAATCAGGATAATGGAGTGCTTAAGGATTTAGTTGATGGGTACTGCACCAAGAATCTCAATGCTGCACCACTACCACATCCTTTGATCACTGTCAGTCTAAAAATACAACCCAAGTGAGGCCGTGTTGCTGGTCGTTGCCATCACAAAGTCTACCCACACAACCAGAGCAAAGGTTCTCAATGCCATAAAGTGTTTGAGCTTTGATAAAATGTCCTAAACAATGTTGGTGTGAATGCAAAGACACTGAACTAAAATCTTTATGAAACCTCTATTAGACCATGAAAAGCAGATGTCCCTTCAAGGCTCAGGGTAACTTATATAACTGATCTCCATGGAGAAGATGGGTCATTCCACATCAGAGGTCTGCAGATATTTCAGGCAGAATTCATTCTATGAGACACAGTTAAATGTGCCTGTATGATATTGGGAGAACTGGTTCTTAATGCTAATTGTGAAATGAGCACATATTGTTAAAAAGCTTGGGATTTTTTAGAGCCATGTTATTTAATTGTGTATGTAACTAAGTGAATGATGTTTTGGTGAAGAAATTAAATGAAAGCAAAATGGTGGAGACTTTTCCTTTTCCTTATAAAAGACCACCCATATACGTAACCTCACGGTTTGTGAGGTTTTAATTCCACATGCTCAGGATATGAGGCTAAGATTCCGTTATGCAAGTTGAAGAGGACTGCACGAGGAGGTCTCACATTTCAAACACACGTGGAAAACTTGGCAGGAGACACAATAGAGGCCTGAATAAAAGAAAACGCAACATAAAAGACATAACACGCCACTGAAAAGAGTGCTTCTCAGAAAGAAACATTGCTCTTTTCCCAAAACAATGACTGGGCACACGTCTCAGGACATTTCCCGTTACCAGACGCTGAGCAACCCAAACAGCCCTAAATATTATGGTTTCACAGATAATCTTGGTTTAAGGGGAGGGTGCATCTGTGCTTCTAATTACAGATTTCACATTTAGAGAATTGAACAGATTGAAGCCGTTGAAGCTCTGTGTTTAGATCCACCCAACAGCTTGCAACTGAACCACCACGATTGGGACTTAAAGAAAGACCAAATTCCCCTGTTTGTCACAAAGGAGAGAGATGAAAAATGTGAAGAATTTCAATCAGTTTGTTCTGAGATCTGGGTGTAACCTGTGCGGCACTCAGCACTTAATTTACAGAATGAAGGTATAGTGTGTTTTACATTTGCTTGTCAAGAGAAGCTCTGCTCTTTGAAAGCCACTTCCACCAAACCCAAATGTACTGGTTTGAAATCTTGAAAGGAACTGAGCTAAGATTCCAAATCTTAGGAATCTAGTTTTTTTTGGTTAAGTGTTGCTTTTTTGATCTACCTTTGATACGGAAATCAGAAGCGACCCAAAAAAGGCTGATTACTGCAAGAACTTTAAGGGGAATTTGACCAATCAACACTTGCTATTTTTTCCCAGACACAGCTGTCACGACCTATGAACTTGTGATGTCAGACCAGCTTAACACATCATAATGACACTCTCCAACAACCTTCAGAGCATCATATTCCTGTGTTCAGTGCCAGGATCAGCACGATATCTCATAAGCTCTCAGCATCCAATCTTGGTTGAGTATGAATGATGACATCTGCTACTAGGGAGACTTATACTCTTACTACATTTTTTAAATCATCACAAAAATATTCAACTGCTGCATTTGAAATAGGCTATGTTTCATAGGATCATATATGTAAGAATGCCTTCAAGAAAACAATTCCCGCCTATGTATTTAGCCTTGAAGGAATTATTAGGTCTGTAAAAGAGAGATGTGATAACAGGCAGCCAGAACTAGACTGAAGCAAACGCACATGAATAAAGGGAGCAGAGCCATCTTACATAACAAACCTTTACTGATGTGACAAATGGTAGTATTATGGTCATTTGTGTCAGAACGGAGCTCATGCCTCAAGAAAAACACATCTTCACATGGCTGCACTCCATCGTGTACAAATGGGAGCCAAAAATAGCACAATCAGCTAAATAAATACTTCACATTTCCAGAAAAGACTGGAACATGATGGGCAATAAAAAGTCACCTCTCCAGTACTGATAGGCTTTATGTTACTTAATCTATATATAAAGACATATAGAGACCCAGTCTATTTGTAGTCGAACAATAATCACTGTTATTTTTACTGGAGTCACAAGAGGGGAGAACAGCTGTCCAAAAACAACTCACATGAGAAAAACCGCTCCCTTCAGAGTAAGGGTGTATCTCAACACCAGGCCAGAAACACAGCTCACTGTTTATTCCTGGTTTATACAGGAGAATAATGTGAGATTTTGGTTAGATTGCGATCAAACATTATCAGTATACTACGATGTAAATGAGCATACGACAAACATTAGCATATATATATTTTTTTTTTACAATTTGAATTACTGAAATTATTTAGCCACACTGTTGGGTGTTAATAATTAAAGAAAATGCAAAGTTGAAAAATATGACAAAGTTCTGAAATTTTAATAGACTTAAATATTCTATATATAATTTTGGAATGAGTTTTCTAGATGAAACGATAATAAACAGCACTGTATAGCAGTTAAATCCATCTCTTCCCTCATGAGTCTAAAGTCACAGAGCCACCTTGTGGAGAAAAACTGAACCACTTCTAAAACTACTATGAGTGCAATCACAAATCAACAAAATAACAAAATATGCCTTAACATTACCAGATATTGGTTTTCAATCACTTCAATTTTAAAAAATAACCAAAAATTAGGTCAAGTTTTTATCAAGATTTTGGGCTCAGTGCAACAGGTCTGAGGCTTTTAGCCCTGTCCGGCCCGTTGGACCCCGTCGAACCTGCCCAACAGTGGAAAAGCAGCTTTTGTTTAGGGAATCGTGCGTGTATTTTAAAATAATGCTAGAAATAACTGTTCTTACATTTTCTGTTACACTAATGATATGCCAACACCATCACAGAAATTGTAAAAAAAAAAAATGTTTTAAATGTAGATCCATAGTATTTTAATGTAGTTCCATAGTATTATCGGTTCCAACTATAGCTAGGAGGATAGAAATACAAAAATAAAAAAATTGGGGTAATTTTGGCTTTTTAAAAAAAGTTTAAGTATCTAACCAAAAGGTTTTGAACCAATAATTTCTGAAAATATTTTGAGCTGCTGAAAAGACAGCACACTGGCCACATCTGCTGGTCAAATTGAGGAATGCAAACAGATTTTTACCAAAGGGTCATGCTTCACTATATTTTAAAATCATAGCATGTTTCTAAAGTTCAAAATGAAAAATGAGTTCAAAAGTTTTCTCTTGAGCAGCAAATCTGTACATCTGAAAGATTTTTGAAGGATCATGTGACACTGAAGACTGAAGTAATGATCACAGGAATAAATTACAACTTAAAATATATGCATACAGAAAACTGTTATTTTACATTTCAATGTCTTACCTGTATTTTTAAACAAATAAATTGAGATTTGGTGAGCATAAGAAAAAAAAAACTGTAGTGTATATATTGGTAGTCTTTAATACATGAACTCCATGCTTTCATAATCATCTTTATTTTGTACTTTTTTATTCCATAAATGTTTTCTAAAGCATGTCACTATTACTCCCACTGTGTGTGTCATCACACTCTAGCACACTTGACGTAATACATCACAACAGAGAAACCCGGCACAAGTATGCGATTGTCCATATGAACAGCCTGAATCACATGCATGAATGCAGAATATCATTTCAGCGCTGACCCTCTGACCCCAAACCCCCCGACCCTCTCAAAACAGAAACAAACATTCATCAGACGACCTCCTTATTAGGAATACATAGAAATAGAAAGGAATGTTTGCCAGAACACAGGAGGAAAAAACTTGAGCTTCAAAATGCCATTTTTGACCTGCGCTCTGGGAAAATGGAAACATTGATTAAAGCGTCCTTCTAAGAAGTGCTACCAGCATGGAAGAGCTATTTTAGTTTTTAAACAACAAGCACTGCTCAGAATAAAAACCTTCAGTCATGACCTATCATAATATTTCCCATAAATTGGTCATGCGTCAGATTTTCTGATTCAAATGCAATTTTTTAAACACAGACTCAATGAACCAAGTAGAATTTCCCACCGATGCTACACATTGTGCAGTTTAGAGCACTACAACTTCAACACGAAGAGGTTATGAATCATCAGTACATTTGAATATGAAAATAACCTACACAAATGATGCCACATGTCAAATCGAGTTTACCAAAGGAAGGAAACTGGCGTTCAGTATGGCTTAAGGACCTAATCTAACCCTCAAGTCTAGCTGACGTGTCATTTGTAACCTTTACAACCCACTACAGATGTCATAAGGTTTATGGATGCTCTTTAAGATATAAACAAATTATCTGAGCATGATACTACTAAAAATATACTTTCAAAAAAACACTCTTGTCATGCCATATTATTGCACTTACAGTAACGCCTCGCTAAATAAAAGGCTGTGCTGCAATAGGCCTGAAACTTGTCAGTGTACCTAACAGGCGTGGGGTTATTTACACAAGAACTGGGGTTTGATTTTAGCAAAGCATTGTGTTACATAAAGAGGATTCATTTAAACATGTCTGAAAAAAAGTCTGTGATTGAAGCCCGGAGCTGTTTCATGCAACCCCATCATAGAAAAGACACTTTTTAACCCTTTAAGTTCTTCAACTTCACATGACTCCATGAGAAACGTCACCAGCAGGACGGCCACACCTTTGCTGTCACACCATACACCGGGAAGTGTTAGCAAATACAACACATATGACACAATAACACTGACATGTCTCTAGTAGGAACAGGTACAAGATTAACTCAGTTTTACTGCACATGATTATGCAGAATAATAGACATCATAGGCGTTAAGTGCATGCAGAATATCAAAATAGCATGACATCTATCGTATGAAGTTAAAATATGCAATGCAAGTCAAACTCACATGCTAATGCTCTGCTGTTTCATGGAGTTGGTCTTGCTTTGGGATCCCCCCATGATGCCGGTCTGTTTAGAGCGTGGACGACTAACTTCAAGTATGTTTTCAAGACAGTCCTAGCAGGTGTAGCTGGCTCATTCTGGCTCAGATGCCTCCAGCAGTGATGGTGCAAAGTGTGTCAGAAATGCTGAAAGACTGCTTGTTTCCACGCTGTATGCCCCTCCCACCTCAGCACACACACACACACACACACACACACACACACACACACACACACACACACACTCCTACAGTAGTTACAGTAGCACATGACCTCTAAACAAACACATACACACACTCAAGCTGTGAGTCAGACGTGGGACATTTCATGGAACGCTGGCAGGGAAGGATACGCATCCCGACAGGTTTATCTCATTGTGTTGTGGATGGACCTGCATTGATGATCTCAGTGATCATGTTTTTCTGAACAAGCACTGACGTGGACAAAGTTCAGCGCTGCTAACAACTCTTTCTTATAGACGAACTAAAAAAATGTTGCTTGTGACAGACTTAATAAGGTTCAATCTCACATGTGAATCAAATCTGATTAGCTGATCTTTTTTTAGACCACATCAAGGTAAAAACAATGTGACATTATGTTCTATAAAAGGCTCTCGTGCGGGAAGACTGAATGCAGATAAGGGAAAGAACAGCAGTATGTGTGGTGATAGGCTTGATATCTAATTGAAAATGTTAGCAATTACTCCCTCTCATTCCAAACCTCTTTAACTTAAATATGGAACATGAAACAATGTATTTTGAAGAATGTTCTTGCTGCTCTTTTCCACACAATAGAAGGGGATGTGGACTCAAAAGCCATATAATAGATTTGTGTGAGGAAAAGACTGAAATTTAATGCTGTCAAAGATCCTCAACTTCCACAGCACGTTAAACATCACACTCTTACTTGAAACTGTGCATCAGTTGAAAGACTCATGAATAGTCTTATGTAGCTTGATGCTAACGTTAGCTCTAATGCAGCTAATGGCAGGTGCAGTTCTTCATAATGCATTTTGTCATGATAATTCACGCAAGGTCGTAAGAAAATGTTTTGTTGTATTTTTATAGTAAGGCTTTTGATAATAGTGGGGTAAATGTTTACTGAGACTGAAGCGAGATTGGAGCTTTGTGTTTTGGTAAACCTTGAAATACCTGAACAAAAGCTAATAGTAATGGTGGAATAAAAACAAAAGAATAATGATAAAAGAATAATGATGAGGATTTTGTGTCATACCTGGCTGATGTGTGAAATGCTCATTTCGTGAGAACAATAGAATCATGAATGGGGCAGTTTTGCCGGTCCAAACATGAGATAATCGCTCTCCACAAGTGCTTACAGGGGTCATAAATCAAGTTTATTAGCCTTTTATGAGACTTCTCTAAATGGTCCCCATTCACTTCCATAGTATTTCTTTACCTACTGTGGAAGTCAATGGGGACCAACAACTGTTTGGTTCTTCAAAATTCTTCTTTTGTGATCAACATGAGAAAGACACTTGTATGGGTTTGGAATGACAAGAGGGTTTTATTGTATGGAAAACAGCATCTTGGACATTCTGCTTAACATGTCCTTTGTTTTCCCCAGAAAAGTTATATAAGTTTCAAAATGCATAAGGGTGAGTAATTTATGACTTGTTTTGATAAGTGAACTTTTTATTTAAGACATGGACGGATAAAAATAAAAAGAATTGACCTAAAATAACTGTCAGTTTCCTTCATGCAAAATCTTGATACGATCTTCACATCGAAAGCTACAATGATACTTCAGAAGCTTAAATGAACATTAGACAAATGAATAAACCAACATAACATTTTTTATACCTTCAAGTACATTTAAAAGTCATTACAGTACACAAAACAACTTTTCATTTAAAAGAAAAGGCTCCAGGCAAAGCCTTCAGCTGAAGGTTCCCCTCACATATACCTGACACACTTTTAGTTAAATTTGCAGATCTCACATTGCTGCGGAGTGCTACCACCGAACATTTCTGAAATGATGTTGCTGAGAGATACATTCTGTTGGCTGGTTTGTCAAAGAACAGAACGTCTCAATAACCAAAAAGCAGCCGAAGACACTCTTCATCCACAACCAGTTAACCACTCCACACATAAAGTCTTACTCTTTGCATTTCACCTCTGCTCTGGCTGACTTCTTATTCTAGCTTTCTAATAAACAACAACAAACATGGCACACTCTCTGTCTAGCTACCATTACATTATCAGTAAAATAAGAAAGAACCTGCAGAAAAAAAGTGAATTCTGTATAAAAAAATAAATAAATAGTGAATTTTTGTTGACAAATGTTGAGAAAATTAATTAAATTTAAATAATTTTTGGTTCTTGGTTGGCTCTCATGTAATAATTACTTTTAGATATCATAATAAAGACCAAATCTGTCTGAATCGAGGTGTTCACAGTATTTTCAGTGAACGCTTATAGAAAGGCGTGATGACTGAATCTGATAAAGTCTGCCCTCTTGTGGTGTGGCCGAGCAAATCTATGAAAACAGACAACCACTTACTAAAAAGTTAATAGTAGAGAGTCCTTTAAAGCACATGAGGCTGATAGACATGGAAAATACTTAGAAAAAAAATGTCAATGTATTTTGCTTCACTTAGTGGACCCCAAAAAACCACAAAAATATTTTTCTGAAAATAAGAACCAAACAGCCCTATAAAGCTGAAGAGAATCCATATATAAGATTCTGCTTATGTGTGTTTACGCGGTTGCCATGCAACAAGCGGAACTAGAGGTCAGGAACATGACACATTCTCTTCAGTCGGGACTCTTTCTACATTCTTTTTCGGAGGCACAAAACCATGAGCAATCTCAGGCTGGGAAACTGCCCTTTGTTGACTTAATATCTTTCCACATCCTCCTTCCAACAAGCGACGATTACATAGTCTACTGCACACTGTGGGGGTCGAGATCCGAGTATGCGTGCATGAAAGATATCGCTTCAGATTCACAAGATTAGAACTCAGTTTCATCCTGGAGCACTGTAACTCGACTGAGAGGCACAAGACTCGACATTTCCAACCAATGAGTGTTTTTAGGTGTAACCTCACCCTTCTGCCTCAAGAAACTTGGAAATAGTAGGAAGAAAAGAGAAAACCGAGCCAAGATGACGCGATCCACATGTAATGGTCTTGTGAGCCAGATGGTCACTTAAAGGAACAGTTCACCCGAAATGAACATTTGCTGAGAATTGTCATCGACAGGCCATCCAAGATGTAGATGAGTTTGTTTCCTCCTTGCAACAGATCTGGAGAAATGCATCATAACATCATTGCTCACCAATGGACCCTTCACAGTGAATGGGTGCCGTCAGAATGAGAGTCCAAACAGCTGCTAAAAACATCACAATAATCCTCTAGTATTCTACACAACTCCAGTCCATCAACGAACATCTTGTGAAGCGAAAAGCTTTGTGTTTGTAATAAACAAATCCATAAGTGTGTGATTATTGTGATGTTTTTAATCAACTCTTTATCTGGCGGCACCCATGCACTGCAAAGGAACCCACTGGTGAGCAAGTGATGTAATGCTAAATGTATTCAAATTCATTCCATTAAGCACATGAAGTTTTTTTTTCTAACAAAAACATACACCAGGTGTTTAATATGAGCCTGTATATTTTAGTTAAATTTGGATTTTCGCACCCTAGTTTCTTGATTCGATACCTCAACAATGTGAAAAACAAGCGGGAGGTTCTCTGATGTAAGCTTTCTGAACGTGGTTAGTTTGGGGACTTGTATAACTTTCTTTGTACAAGTCTAGAGAGTGAATTGACCTATGCATCAGTGGATAAAGCTAAGACACAATTACCGTACTGACTTCAATGCAGAGGTCTTTTTTTTTTCCCAAGTGGTTAACACATGTAATGAGTCCGTTCAGCTCTTCATTTTCATCGGCATATCCCAGATAAAGTTTCCTTCTCTGATGATTAAAGATGATGCAGGTATTTCCATGAACAGGCAAACCACGTGACTAAGGAACGCAGGACTTCAACTACAGAAGGATTATAAAAATTGTGCACTGGTGCATGTTAAGTCCCACTAACTAGCTTTTTACATTTTGGTGAGGGGACCAAATGGCATAATTGTGAAAACAAAGGCACCCTTTTTGAGACACAATAATATGACCAAGTTTGGATTAGATTCAAAAAGCGTGACTTGAGTTAAGCATACAAGACATGGATAGGTTAGGGAAACAAATATGTTCCCATGGAAGTAATAAAGCATTCTGAAGTAAAAAATGTCCGCAAGGAACACGGTGGATATATGAGAAACAAGAAATAAGAATAAACATGATGAATATAAACATTAAAGAATAAAGTTAAATGAAGTGACTCAACCTGTGAAAACCCTCAAGAGATACATATTAATCTCCTTGTACTGATTTAAACATTTCATTAGTGTTTAATAGTGTTATATATAAGCTATTATAAATATGAAAAAAAATCTGTCATTATTTTCCGTCATGTTGTTCCAAAACTTCATGGCTTTTTCCTCAGTCACGGTCATTTTAATAACTTTTTCTGTAATCAAATTGAACGCTGACTGCGGCTGTCAGTCTCTAACATTCTTCTAAATTTCTCCGTTTGTGTTCCACTAATCAAAGTCAGTCATAGAGGGCTGGAACAACAGAAGGGAGAGTAAAAAAAAAAAAAAAAAAAAGATGACAGAACTTTTATTTTTTTGACGAACTATCACTTTAAATAGCGCAAATGGAGAGCGCATACGTGTTCTTTATCCGTTTATAAGTTTTCTTTAACTTAAAAAAAAATGCACATAATTCCCTTAAAATGTTCTTTACGATCCCAGGCTTATTTAAGAAACGGACATATCTGACTGAAACCAAGTTTGACAGTTGACTGGAGAACTGCTCGGTCCCACTCGTAAAGAACTCGTTTAGTTAAACTGACTCGTTGAAAGATTATATACGAGTCGTTCGATTGTTGAAAAGCGAACATTCTAAGATGAGCGAATTCAATTTCCATTTGATTTAACGGAATATTCATAAGAAACTGATTAATGTTTGTTCAACTGAGAGCAAATGTTAAAACTTCTGACAGGCGAGCGATTCTGCCTCGTGAGCAGAGCGAGTATGAAACACAACATCACCGGCTTCAACTTGGAATTCCCTCCAAGCAGATTAGAAAAAAGGGAACATTTCTGCAACATTCTTGTTGGATAAGAGAGTTTTCTCACCTTTTTTTCAAAGGCTGGTCATCTTTAACTTGCTTTTTTTCAGCCTTTAGTTTGAATATCCTCAGGTAGCGGGACGTTTAAAGAGACGGAATGAAAGTCTCGTAGATCCTGACGGCGTAATGCTGTTGTGTTCATTGGCTGTGTGAAGGAGGGCAGTTCGTGCCTCTGTATGGAAAAGGGATGTTGGTAATGTGTGGCGCAATATTCCAGACGGATAAATGGGAAATGAACGAACTACCCGGTGGCTATGATGTGAATTCTGCCTTAAAGAAACAGTGTTGGTATCTAAAGAATGTCTAACAACTAGATACAGACGTCACAACAAATAATTTAGTGTTGGGAGTTTAATAATATAATAATAATAAAAAACACACATCACAAAGATCCAAACATTATAAATGTATAATATTAATTAATTAATTAAATTAATTAGAAAACACTGACCAAAGTTACATAAGTAGGCTACACATTAAATGCAAGTTTCTATTACGGTGCATATTATTGCACAAAAGTTTATTGTGCGTATAATATAATAATAATAATAATAATAAAAACACACATCACAAAGATCCAAACATTATAAATGTATAATATTAATTAATTAAATTAATTAGAAAACACTGACCAAAGTTACATACGTAGGCTACACATTAAATGCAAGTTTCTATTACAGTGCATATTATTGCACAAAAGTTTATTGTGCGTATGAAATGTCCATAATCCTGCAACAATATCCCAATTCCTGGCAATAGGCCAATTGGGGTTCCAATTTGAAATTCTTCATTTAAAAAAAAAAAAAAAAATGTTTAAGGTTGTTTATTGGCTGGCTGGTTAAAATGTGAGGAGCGAACCAACTCACTGTGGACTGGTTTTAAAGGTAGTTGTACAGTACAAAAGGTATATAACATTCAGAAATTAGTGTTTCTCGCTGGGATATTTCCATAAATCTCTCTCAGAACCAACAGAGCAGTATCTTCAGACTCCCTGCAAACAAACAGAATGAATGATAGATTTCAGAGTATATAAACAATACACCATAGCAAGTGTCATGGAAGATTTTCTCTTACCAGTAGCACAAATGGCTCTGTATGGCAAACAGGTACTCATTGAAACTTTCAATCGGTGTCTCCTGGAGGACAAAGTCAATACGACGCCCACGATTCAACGTCCCCACCTTGGGGAAGTTTCTTTCCTCCTGCTCCATTGGTGACACTGCACCACAAATATTACAATTTAAGCAGGGACATTCAAAATATGAGGTGGATTTTTTAAATATCTGAATCAAAAAAAGTTTCATTAGATACCTTCTGCTTCATCTGTAGGGGTCATGGAGCTGATTCCACCCTCTGCGAGCGCTGGCGCTGGGACCTGAGAAATGCTCTGCCACACCATTCGTAGTGATCCCAGGAGATCAGAACTGACTCGAGTCAAGCCTTCTTTGAGTTCTGCAAGCATCAAAACATTTCATTCAGTTACATTAAGTAATTTTAGAATATAAAAACTCTTGGTTTATTAAGTGACTTGAAGTACCGAGGTGCATCCTTTTTCTGCCTTTATGATGGGGTATCAACATGGGGGGCAAGTCCATGTCTTGAGGCAAAATCATGGGCTCAATTCGATACGCCACTGGGTCAAACTGCACACATCATATTCGAGGTGTAAGAACAGAGCTGTAAGGAAGTTTAAAGGTTCTCAGTGTTTTGGAGAGTGTCTTACTGGATGGAAGATGTTGTAAAAACTCTTGCAGGTTGGGAAGCTGTAATTAGGATCTATCCTCTTCAGACCTCGAACAATTAAAAACATTCCTATGGGTGAACCCATGGCAAAGAACGACTGCGGATGAAAGGCTAACTGAGGATAATCGATGGATACCTGCGGAATAAAGATGCTGTTATTTGGCAAAAACAGACAATAGCAGCCCAAACTTGGAAGAACATTCAGAAACCAATACTTTTATAGATGTGATTAAATGATATATGAAAAATAGTTAATGTATGAAAAACACAAATTATTTCCACTCAAAATTTATTTATTATTAGATTTGTCTGTAACTGTGTATTCTAACAATTCCAATTTTAAATCAAGAAGTCTTTTAATGTAATAAAATATGCTGTAATATTGTGAAAATTAGTGCAATTTAAAATAACAGTTTTCTATTTTAATACACTTTAAAATATATTTAAGTCCTGTGATGCAAAGCTGAATTTTCATCAGCCGTTACAACAATCTTCAGAGTCACATGATCCTTCAGAAATCTTTCTAATATGCTGATTTATTATCCATGTTGGAAACAGTTGTGCTGCTTAAATATCTATATATAAATAACTTACTTGTCCAATGCCAACATCAAAATGCTGATAATCAACCGCACTAGTGGTGGGGGTGTGATGTTCATTTCTCATCCCTAGACTTGGGGAGTGTGTCTCATTTTGGGCTGCATGTCCACTTCCAGATCTAGAGTGCTGTTGGATGTTCAAGAAGTAGTTACTAGAAAGTGTCAAAACAGACATTCCAATCTAAAACAATGGACTCTTATCTGTCTTCCCTTCCATTTTTGGGTGCGGAGAGGAAACTGCACACTATTAAAACTACATTGCAAACCTTTCCATTTCTGGTCATAAGAAATTCTCCTACAAACACAGGGCTATAAAGGATTCCAGGAATTACCTTCCATTTCTTCACACAGTTCATCATTTTCTTGCGAGGACCCAGAGGTATTCCGATATCTTTTAGGTCCTTCTCTGAACAAAGCATCTGAAGCCATTTAATTGGAGTAAGAAGGGTGAAAATTAACAACTGGAGTGTTGTGTTTTGTGTGTTATTGGTGATTCAGAAAAAAAAAAAGAAAAAAGAAAAACACTGACCAAGGACTCCATATCCATTTGTTCTCTGTGCAGTGTATTGAGGTGCTCCTCTAACCCATGGCCCTTCAGCACCTCCTCCAGACTCTCATAGGAACCGCAGCCTGGGTCTACATGAGCGTCCTCACGGAGCTGTGCAGACCACAGAAATACATTCTTCAGAAATTATCTTTAAAACCAAATCTAATGCATAAGGTGCAAAAGCTGCAATTTGATATACATGTTTGTAAACAAATAATTTATTTATTATATATTTTTAAATATAAAAAAATATATTAATTATTTAAAAATCTCTTATAATAATAATAATAATAAAATAATTTTCTTAGTTATTAGACTAGTCAAAATGTCTTGCAAAGACATTTTAGTTACTATTTATTAGTGACATTAAAATTCACAATTAATGTAGAGACACCTGGATGTTATGATTCTAAAGCGTACTGTACTATTTTAGACAATAACCATTCACAGTGATGCAATTATGTTTATTACTAAATAATTATTTGATAATATATCATGACAAAGATAGTTACTGTGCAAACTAATGTTATTTTAGTATTGTTTATATACTAATATAGAATTTATTAATAGTGTGAGTTAGCTTATTTTTTAATTTATATAGAATTTTTCTTTTAATTTAATTTATCTTTTTGTCCGTTTTTTTTGCATTTCTATATATTGTTAATTATTATACATTTTTTCAATTTTAGTTTAAGTAAACATTATACTTCGATTTGTAATATGTAATATCCCCATTTGATTTCTATATTTTATTTTATTTCAATGAAATCAATAACAAAACTGGTACAGACCTCATGAGGTGTGCCATCTGCATCAGTCTCTTGATTGGTCAGGAGATCAAACAGGATCAATGAGCCTGTGTGAAACATGACACATTATTATAATGGACATAAAATATCTGCACCGTCCCTAAGTACAGGTTCTTATTACATCACCAAACCAAAATATTCTGTTCTGAAAAGTGCAGTTAACACTTTGTACCAAGGCTGTGTCCAACCAGGGAAGCGTGTCCTGTGAAGTCTGGATGTCTCTGGAGGAAGAGGCTGTGCAAACGGTTGATCTCGGAGGCCACTGTATCCACAATGGTCTGACAGTATGTAGCGCTGTTGTAGAAGAAAAGGTCCAGCACTGTGTCGTTGCTGAACTGACGCAGGCGGCTAATGCTAGGCAAAGTGATTCTCTCAATGTCTCTATTACAAATAGACATAAAACAGTAAAATAATTGTGTGTGTATTATACATATAAAGTACATTTATTAATGGGTCGTTCCATGTCAAATCAATAAAAATTTTATTTACTTCCCAAATATTAGATTTTTGCAGTTTTGTCTAAAGAAAGATAAACCTGTATAGTGATGAAGGCCAAAATATTAAATGTCATGGATATATATTTACAGAGTAAAACACTATTTTGTAGAGAGGAGTCTAAATGTCAGTTTTCACCTGAGATTCAGAGCAAAATTACAGGGGTAAAAATGACTTCGGAAAGAAGGCAGCATAATAATGTTATTTTTTTACTTATTAGATTGGTAGGTTTGCAATTTTCAAGTTTATTCTCCATCATGAGTGCTATAAATATTAGATTTCTCCCCAGAGATTCCAGAGATAATTTCTGTATCAACCTCTGGTTGAGCTGACACGGAATGACCAGAATACAATAATAGGCAATGTCTTACTTGTCAACTCCTATAGTTTCTCCATGCAAGACTCTGTGCCAGTTGACTGGAAGGTACTCGACCCTTCCAATAATGCACGAGCCCTCACTCTGCCTGAAGTGGCTCTTGAGAAGGCTGTTGGAGGCGTTTCGAAATTCATTCACTGCAGCAGAGAAATAAGAAAAAAAAAAAAAAAGTGTCATAAACATGGCTTGCTAACAGCTCAACGGCTGCGAACCAATCAAACACACTGAAGAAGTGCATGTATTCTGTTTTAGATAAAGGCTCACCGCACTGGACAATGCCACGGAGACGTATGTCACAGGCCGGACCGATACCGTGAACCATGAACACCAGGTGGTCTACCATCTCTGGTTCTCCTGCAAAAACACAGCAAGAAAATTATAACAAAAGACAGATATTGTTAGCAACACATTACAATCCACAGAAACGTAGTGAGCTTCCCTGCCGTCTACTGCCTATAGAGACAGCTACCTTTTAAGGCAGCATCGTAACACAAATACTGCTTCTCATTCGGAGTGACTGAACAATTGTAATAGAGGTTTAGATGTTGCTAAGCTAACTGTATGATGCTTCAAAAATACACAGCATAAACATAAGTAAAACAGTCTAAGAGGGTTTGATATAGTATTGAATGAAATGGGTATATCTGTTATCAGCATTTCTCTCAAGCTGCCATCATGGATGAGCTTGTCATAACGTGTTCTGGGGCTACCTACATGAAGGTTATAGTATTTCCCCTTACGAAAAATAACCATGGTTTTATTATAGTAAAACTGTAGTAACCCATGGTTTTTTGGCATATTGACTGCCATTTGTAAAACCACAGATTTACTACAAATACCATGGTTAAACTATGGTTAATATAGCAAAACCATGGTAAATTTGTGGTTACCATGGTTTAACTACAGTAACCATGGTTTTTTGGTTTTATTTGTAGTAAAACCATGGTTAATTTTCGTAAGGGTCTGTACCAGAAATACTGACCAATATTAGGTATTTTACTTTTGAGAAACAGAAACATGCGTATACGATGCCATAAAATGAAAAGTTGCCAGGAATTTTAATAGATTTTGGTAGTTACACTAATACACTCACCCTCTGGTATCTCAACTGGAATATTCTCAGTTCCTCTCTTTAGTGTCCTGGGTTGAGTTCGTTCATTCGGGGAAGGGGGAAACTCTTTGCAGCTGCTGGGATACTGCATCATGAGCTGAGGTATTGCAATGAGAAACACAGAATGTAAATTGTGAACAGAGAAGTGTCTGTTTTTAACATTAGTTTTCCATTCAGGCAATACCTTTGGATTGTGAAGGATCACAGTGTCCCCTGTTGGGAGCTCCACATTCTGCTTCCATTCGTTTAGGGTCATTGCAATCATATAGGCATCCTGTTTATGAATATAGAAAAACGAGTAAGCATTAAAAACTGGACGATTTTGATTTGTTCTAGAAAATCTGTCTTTTCTGACCTCTAAGAAATCACTGAGATCTTCACTGTAGGGAGTGTAGTTCAAGTCTTTGTTGCCTTTGTGGAACCAGGAGCAGCGTCTGACCTCGGCGGGCTTCTGTTCCCAATACACTGAGTAACGCTGCCTTTCACGTAGCCTGACGTCATACCTCCTTCCATCTGTAGCCACTACTACTTCATCCTTTTCTTTTTTACCCACTGCAGACAAATCAGACATAATGGCGAAACATTCAAACATGTGGACCTGTGCCATGATCTAATAAACTATACTTTCATCAACAGCAACCAATGGTTTTGGGGTTTTGTTAAGAAGAAGTCAATGGGAACCTCGACTGTACGCCTCCTCCAGCCGCTGGGAGTCTTCTCTGCTGAAGGGTTGCCAGGAGTCTTTGGAGTCCGTCTGCTGGTTGTAGAACCAGTGGTGCTGGACCGGTTCATACGACTCAACAACATTCATGGTGAGAACATGAGGGACTACACGCCAAGACCAATAGACTGCAAATATAACATTACAACCATTTTACTATATTTCAAATGATTTAAATTATTATTTTAGAATTTCAGAGTTTTTTTTAACCTTCCAGCTAAGAATTTTTGGTTCCCAGAACGGTTCAAGTAACATTTGTTGCTGGTTATAAAAATAAAACCAAAAAATAACCAGCAGGGAACATTTAGTAGGCTTTGAATAATTTTTAGTTGTCACAAAACATCACTAAAACTTTCTGGGAAGGTTCGTTTTTGGTAAAAAAAAAAAAAAAAAAAAAATTGTAATAAGGACGGAAAGAAACCAAAATGTTTTAAAATTAAGACCCTCCAGACAGCTATATCGCAAATACATTCTGAAATGGGGGAAACCTATAAAAAAAAAACTATAAAATTTATGCATTTTAATATATATATATATATATATATATATATATATATATATATATATATATATATATATATATATATATAAATAATCTGGACAAAAAAATCCGTCACGTCACTGATTCATAAATAAAATAAAATTAAATAATAGATGCAAGAATACTGCAAGACAAACAAACAGCAAGTAAAACATGACTTCTGACTTCAAGCAGAGAGGTGACGTCATCAACATGGTGTCAAACCTATTACGTAATATTTGATGATGACAGCAACACAAATGACAAACAGTCAAACTGTTAGCTGGCCCAAGCGTGAAATAGCAATACGAACATTTGGAGGCCGAAAATATAAAAAAAGCCAATCTAACGATGGGAACAATGCGGAGCGTGTTTGCGTTGGCTGGCTGTGTAATTGTACTGCGAAAGTAGGACACGGCATTTAAACGAGTTACCGAGGACAGTGAAACTCAAACAAATGCATTTATTTGATCGTGCGAACTTAACACCACATAGAGAATCGAGTATTATTTAGAATATAAATGGCAATTCAATGCATGGGAAATATAATTGTATTTGACTGACACGAGGACCGTTCCGGTCTGGAAATCTTTAAAACACGATGTGAAAACATACGCAGTGTAAGTAATACGAGCCTGATACAAATGTAACAAATACAGAGAAAAGCATAATAATGTATCAGCCATCTACTCACCGGCTCCGAGTACGGATACACGCTTGGGACAAAAATGACTTCTGACGGAGAAAGCAAACCTCACCCGTAGCTCACTGTCGTGTCACCGGTCAAGTCAAAGGTTCGTGCATCTACCAGGAGCTGAGTCTTTATAAGAAGTCTTTGTGTCTAAAGGTCGACTAAAAGGGGTGAAGGGTTATTATGATTCAATCAAACTGAAATTATGATGCTCTTCATCATGCGCAGTGAATAATAAATGAGCTAGTTTTCAGCGTGTTGCACAATGTTTCCTTTAGAGTTTATATTTAGAAGATCCACAGTGGTGAATGAACTTCCACTTTTTAATGTAACATTAAATATTTCAACAATTGTTAGACAAGGAAATTCAACACACTGGACACACACTAGTCATTGTTCATTTTTATGATTTTCCACATTTAAGAATCATGATCTTAAATCACATAAATATGTGACCCTACACTGAAACCAGTCATAAAGGTCAGTGTTCATCTGAAAGCTGAATAAACAAGCTTTCCATTGATGTTTGTTAGAGTAGAATCAAATCAGCTTTAAAATTCTTGGATATTACTAATCAAAAATGAGGTTTTGATATATTCACGGTAGAAAATGTACTAAATATCTTCATGGAACATGATCTTTACTTAATATCCTAATGATTTTAAGCATAAAAGAAAAATCTATAATTTTGACCCATACAATGTATTATTGGCTAGTGCTGCTTATGATTGGTTTGTGGTCCAGGGTTACATATAAGAATACACATTATGTAGTAATGTCATGTAGTAAGTTAAATATGAGATAAATTATCGTTTTGTTTAAAGTGGTTTATTTTCTATTCAGGTATGCAATCTCACAACATTTAGGTCATTTATACCTTATATCAAATAAATAAAACATCAAATAAAATCTAGGCCAGAGAGTTGCAATAAACAAATTTAGCCAAAATTAAGCTTTTACTCATTAGTGGTTGGCTAATTGTAAAACTTATTACAAACTACGCCTAACTTCTTACACACTTCTTTTCTTTAGAATCTAAGAGTTTTATGAGCCTCCCAGTTTTCTCTCAACATTTTAAATGCAATTATTTGGTTCCCTCTAAAATTTTAGTTAATATTAATATTTTAATTTTAATTTAATTTAATTAAAAGTTTGGAGAAAATCTTTTATAGTTATTGACACAATTAATATCCCATACATATTTTTTCAATAATTTGTGTAACAGTTTGTATAAAAACTTGTCTTCCATGTTGTATCAAGGATCCAAATAATGTCAGATAATTTATCAAACATTACTAATAGTTTTTTACAGAGAAAACATATTGAACAGAACGTCACTGACTCACTTCCAGAAGATTCCCGAGTGATGTCCACACAGCACAAGCTAATCTATAAACAGATAAGACACAGAGCAAAGTGTTGACAGACGCCAAAACATCAAATCATCAGATCACGATCCAGCCGATACATTAGAAATCGTCACAAACTTTATTGACAAATATATTTCAGGGGATTTCCTGTACAGATAGACTGGAGATCTCTATAAACATGTCTGCCAAGTTTTAAAGTTGACCTAGAAGCTGTTTTCACAGATATTTCTTCACTAGGATAGTTCACATGTAAACGTCAAAGAGCTTGATAAGATACGAATTTTCAAAGACATTTGTGCTCTACAAAACAGTAAACGGTATAAGAAGGCAAAAACTAGAAGTGCTTGTTGATTGACAGGCATCACACACACAACAAATGGTTTGGTAAACTTCCACACAGTAGATAGTTGTTGGTCCGGTTAAGTTTCTACAAAGGTAAGAGGTAGCCTGGGACGTCATGCTTGCGTTCCTGCACTGGAACCATGACCTCTCTCAGTCGGAGGGGTCTGTGGCAGTCCGAGTCGCTGAGAGCTGGGTAATGCTGTCTGTAACAGAGGTATGCCAAGGCCAAGCCCAGGAGGGATCCCACCAACACATCTGGGAATGAACGGGAGATTGTGTCACTGCTTTGAAACCATATACATGAAGGTAGGGCTGTGAGGAGGATATGATAACCTCACCTTGCCAGTGATGTTTGTAGTCACATGTTCTGGAGAGGGCGATCATGCCGGCGAAGAGGAGGGGGGTGAGGAAGGCACACAACCTCCAGGCTTTACCACGGCCCACTGGGCTGAAACAGTGCAGCTTCCCAGCCAAGTACAGCGCAGTGAAGCCCAGCCCAGCAAACGCAACTATGACGACATCAAATGATTTAAGAGTCGCAGGTAGCTGGATATGAGGTCAATACTAAACTGTTAAAGAATATTGAATTTTAACTATTCAGATATTTCATATATTTAAAAGTTTTTTTTTTTTTAACAAGGACAGCTTATTTATAAATAAATAAATTGATAAATGATTAGCTCAAAGTGAAAGTAAAGATTTTTTAAAAGATTTTAAAGAAAATGTAGAAAAAAAATTCTGTTTCTTTGATCTTTCTGAACTTTCAGATATTACATTTCTGAAGATTGATGACACTAAGAATTTTGCTTTGTTTCACAGGAATAAAACACATTTTATAATATATTCAAATATAAAACTGTAAAAAAAAATATTGGTTTTAATGCATTTTCAAGAAACTAAAAAAAGCACCAAAAAATTATATATATATATATATATATATCTTACCAACCCCAAACTTTTAAGCAGTAGCTAATATTATACTAAAGTTTGTTTATATTATATTATAATTAAATTGTATTTTTTTTTTATTAAATGTACTTAAAATAATACAGAAGATGAAAATGAATCATTTTGATTGTATTTAGGGCATTACATTTGATGAAGTTTTAAAAAGTCCACATAATATAAAAATGACCCCTATTAACCTCTCTAACACATCTTCTCAGTTTTATTGTGCTTGACTCATTTGTGCCATTTATGCAAAAATAAAATAAAATAAAAATAAAAATAATAATACTTTTTACAATCCAATCAATTTCATGAAGACAAACTTCCTATCTTACCTTTTTCTCGTTTCAGAAATAAATCAGATTACAGATGCAAATCTTTGTAAATAGTGTTTCACGGTGACTGTACAAAGTGCCAGTAAATAAACCCAGCAGCTGCTCTTACAGGAAGAGTGTCCACTTGGAAAGCTCTTCCTGCCATCCATGACTACATCCGGGTCACCGCTACAGTGAAGCTCTGGGTTCATTTGGCCATCCGGGAAACACCGGTAGAAGAAATCAGGTCGTGGCCTGGCAGGGAGGCAGAAATGAAGTTTAAATGGGAAAAAGAGTCTCCGAAGCTTTCAATAAATGCTTCATTTTTCTGTACTCAAAGGCAAGCAATAGGAGATGTTGAAATGTAATATTAAAGTATCTAACGCAAAGTTAACATTCTAATAAGGGTAGATTACTCACTTACCTGCCCACGATTAGCTTGATAGCATTAGTGAAAATTCCATTCAACACCAGGGTCAAAGTCACAGCTGTAGCACACAAACAAAACACAGAGATTTATGTTAACCGGCAATAACTCTCAAGATTATGAAATCATCATTTATCACATCTCATAATCAACCATTATCAACACAACTATATTTTACAAGGATTTGCTCTAAATAAACACTACGGGGAAGCATACAACTATTCTATAATATATGTATATAATTTTATATAAACTATAAAAATAATCATTATGATTACAAACAATGTTATATTATTTATTTTACTTTTGTCTATTTTTATATATATATACACATACATATATATACACACACACACACACACACACACATATATATATATATATATATATATATATATATATATATATATATATATATATATATATATATGTATATGTATATATATGTATATGTATATATGTGTATATATATATATATATATATATATATATATATATATGTGTGTGTGTGTGTGTGTGTGTGTGTGTATATATATATATATATATATATATATATATATATATATATATATAATGATTGTTTATATAATTATTTATATATTTTTTTTGCTGTAAGGTGCCATTTTCACACATTTCATACCCAAAGCTGCTTCTTTCAAATCTCCCTTTCCTCCTTTTTTCAATAAGGCAAGTAAGAAAATAACCAGCAATGGAGTGAAGAGGGCGATAGACTGTTTCAAAAAGTTAATCAGACAAAAACAGTAATGAGATTCCCCATTATCATCCTCGCACACATGCATTTTATATTGGACTGAATTTCCGTGGCTGAACACCAGTTGTAAGCACTTACAAACATGAAGCGGATGGGAACATATTCCTTTTTGACGGGATTGAATTTATAGAGCCAGAGTTCCTCGGGCTGGATCTCACGGCTGAACGGAGGAAGCATCTCAGTCATGCTACAAGAGCATAATAACAGCCTGAGAAAACAATCCTCATCTCCACAAACCAAAACAGAGACTGGAAAATCTTCAACGACAGCTCTATAAAACTGAACCAAAGACTAGCAGAACAGGTTATGAAGGATGAGGATACTGGTTCGATTAGTCAAACCCACAAATGTAACTGAAGTTTTGAACATGTACTTACACAAAAACAGCTAAAAGCAGCAGCCGCATAATAACTTCAGCAATAAAGCCATCATCAAAACTCTTCCTCATCTTTGGTCCTGGTTTGCCATCGACAACAGATCCACCTAAAACCTGGAAAAAGTGGAAGATTGTTGCATTAAACTGAAATCGTAATTTAAATACAAATATAGAATGAAGTATCTGAGAATTCAACCAGGAACCTCCGAGATAAACTTCATCCCCAACAAGTTACCGTCCACCAACAGGAAATGAGAAGATATGACGGGGAATGTGATACTTCAACTGGTTAGTATTATAAACCCAAAACAAAAAGAAAAGAAACCACTAGTGTTATTTAAATGGGGATTTAATATTACATTTATTGCGTCTGCAGCACAGAACCCTGTTAGAATCTCCAGTTTAAAATGGTATCTGGTTTCTAGCTGGTTTATGATGGTCATTACAAGCTGATTGGCCAGTTGCATCACAAACCAATCTGACCACCAAGAATGAAGAACTAGTAATTGGTTTGTTGTATGACCTTAATTAATAACCACATTGGATCAGCAAGAAACCATCGATCATGAACAGCTTAACCTCCTTATGATGGTTTGTTGATGGCCCAAGATGGTCTATACTACAGTTAGAACCAGCATAAACAAGCTGTCAGGTTTGACGCTGGTCTAAGATGGTCTGCAGCTTCGACCAAACCAGCTACCATGTTCCAAAGTACCACTAGATTTACCAGTTTTTCCAGCATGGAACTCCTCTCGAAAAGCTAGTTTAAGTGGTAGCTGGTTTCTAGCTGGTGGTCATTACAAGCTGGTTAGCAAGTTGCCATGTTTGAAAAACCCAACCGGACCACCAAGTAGAACCAGCCAGTAGATGTTATGTTGCTGGTCACCAACCAATGACCACCTTGGACCAGCTAGAATAACTATTCTTATCACTTAAAGATAGTATGAAAAGCTTGTAGATGGTCTATGCTATAGTTTAAACCAGCATTAACAAGATGCATCAACAGTTGGTTGCTGGTGTAAGATGGTCTTCAACTAAAAACCAACTAGAAATCAGCTACCACGTTTCGAAAAACAGGTGGGTTTAGGCTAGCAGTTTTTTCCAGCACTGAAGAAAGTTTCGATATTTCCTGGTGAAGCAACCAGAGCACTAGTGTGTCACGGAAGACAGACAAACTGATGTTAATTTGTAGGATGTGCTGCCACCAGCCGCGCGACCCTCCGCGCCACATCTGGGATTTCTTACGAACATTTCCGCAAACACGACATCGCGCATCCTCCGTCTTTTGCCTGCAGGTCGGAGCTGAATACAGACCTTCGGATTCTTTCCTTTTCCGTCTAAACCGCCTCCTTGTCGGCTGTTGAGAGCAGCCTCCGGAGCAGAATTTCGTGAGGTCTATCATATATATTTGACATGTCCAGCAGCAGCTGAGCGCCGTACTGAGTGAGCAGCGATGAAGAGGTCTGACGAGGCAGTTCATACAATGACAACACGTCAGTCCTTTCAGGGACGTCCTAATCGCGAAGGAATCGTTCATTTGAACCGGTTCTTTTTATTAGTTCGAACGAGGCTTTGTGAATCACGCGAATTTAAAGGGATCAATGGATGCAATGGATGATGACTCTTGACTTTGTTTTTTAAAATAGCACAATTTTCCCTTCGAAATTAATCAAAAAGTTCGGTCAAATTTTGTCAAAACGAATGTTTTAAAAACTTTTCACTTTACCCCAAAAAATGTCCTGAGAACATATACTAGATACTTTCAAAGTAAACTCCACTAAAAATAAAAAAAATACTGTTTTTTAAGTTAACGCAAAAATGAGCGATTAACTGCAGTAATATTTATTTAAACGTTTCTTGTGAACACTACGCGATGACTCGCTGAATCAAAAACGTTTCAAAAGAATCGATTCGGACACGATTCATACAACCTCTAGTCTAGAGACTGTCACATTTGCACATTTTCTTAGGCACCTGGACCATATTCAAAGCAGGCTAAACTTATTCCAAAAATGCGTTAGTCAATTACGACAAACTCAGTTCAGGTTCGGATTCAAAGAAACACTTGACCATTCATTACAGTTTATTGAAGTCAAACCAGGCAAGTCTGAAAACGTTTAAATCTGTGGAATGTTGCTTAAAGTACTCTCAGAATAAATTATGACTTATGAATTCTGAAGAAATACATCTCAAAAGTTGGTCAAATAAAATACAAGAAATGTACAAAATGTTTCTAGGTTCACAAACATTCAGAAGCAATATTACAAGCATTCAAATGACACTACAATATAATGAAAATTGAGTTTTTTTTTGTTTTTTTTTAGCTGTCGACTATGTACAGTTGTTCAAGCATCATTCTCTTACACAATGCAATGACATAGGCTACATAACATAGCCAAAGAAATTTCTATCCATGAGTAGTACATCATTAGAAAACCTTGAGAGGACTTACATTCTACCCAAGCCATATCATTTAGGATAAGTTTTATTTAGTTGAGTGTGTAATGTGATTCAATGCGCATGGTGAAAATATTACAATATCACATTAATCTTTACACAAACTCTGTAACTCAGTAGCAAGAATTAGTAAACAGTCTATTTAAAAGGAATGTGAAATCAGTACACAGAAATCAAAGTGTAAGCTGGTAGGACACCACCTTTAGTAAATTTAGTTAAGCAACACAAAGAACATGCTCGGATAGCACAAAATGATAATGATAACTTCAAATACACAAAAAAAAAATTACACAAAGTACAGTGCACTGACACCAAACACTGGAATCAATGGAGGTAATATACTTTTAACATTTGATACAGCAAAACTGATATAGCAACAAAACAATTACAGTCAGATCAGTGATCGAACCACTGAATAAACAGAAAAGGAAATTTCCACGAGGGTTCAAACAAGCCGTTCCGAAAAAGGCATTGGCAATTTCTAGTGATCATCTATATCTGATCAAACATGTAAATGAAGGCCAAATAAAGAAAACAGAAATGAAAGTATAAGTAAAAAAATATATAGTACCAACAGACCAGGCAAAACATGTGATTTGCATCCTGCCAACTGGATGTTCTTGACCATTTTCATTATAAACATAAGGACAAATATTGGTGCTTCAGGAACAAAAGTGCCTATGACCTCTAAAAAAATACAAGTAAGCTATATAAAAATAAATGTAAACTATAAAAATATCACATATCAGAACATAACACAAAAGTATGGAAGCCTTTTCCTGCCACAGAATAAAAACAAAAGTTAATTTTGACTTTCATTTCATAATTCTGACTTTATAAAAAAAAAAAAAAAAAAAAAAAAAAAAAAAAAATTTACATCGCGCAATTCTTTCCGAAAAGTGAGATAAAAAGTTACAACTATTTTTTTTATTCCATGGCAGAAATGGGCTTCCACACAACAGAAACCCAAAATGCCTTCCATGTTTCAAAGACGCAGATGCAAGTAAGAGCATACAGTATTTTCATAAATGTACAAATCTCAGTTTGGCAGTCAAATCATCAGAATTCTTTAAATTTGTCGTCAGATGCAAGAATCCAGTACAGAGATCCACTAATAACACTCCATTGTGAGACAAAAATAATAATAAATACAGACTTGAACAAAAGGCAAAATGGACACGATTCAAGTAAAATGAAAACTTGCAGCATTTTCCCTTCTTTCCATAAAGTGACAAACATACTGGTGGTGCCATCACGTATAATACTTGTACTGTGGTCTATAAAAACGTTCATGTGAAATGACTAACGAGTAAGTATACAAAGCCCATGTGCCGAAGCCGTCGGGATTCGTCGTTTTTTCATCCGTGCAAACTGTGGCACAGCACGACCGCACAGCTACCAGTAACAAGAGAGAAACAGCTCCACTTTACAGCACAGGCATCAAAGCTATTGAGTTTAAGTAGATTCACATCAAGTACAGTCACAGAGAGGATTATGCTACACTCTGCTGTAAATCGTACAGCCCTCCAACGTTACATGACAGTTCGGTTTTAGCGAAATAGGACGCGTTAATACAACCGAACGTAACCGATGAGATAAATGAAAGTTTTGGTTAAGGTACGCTTTGATACCTTTGAAACGAGTCTTGACTGTACAGCAATGTACTAGGTGTGAAATATTAATCTCAACTACTGAAAACAAAACACAACAGTAAATCAGATTATATTTACACTTCGGAAACTTAGAAAAAAAAATGGAGAAAAAAAAAAAATCACATTAATTAAAGATTGTGCTCACAGTCTCACAACTAGCACTGCTCAGAAAAATGACATGGGTTCCTCGTAGTTGAAATACACACTGGCACCTGTTCAATACTCACAATGGTAATATTCGTTTAAGACTCATGGCAGTGTTGGAGTATATGTGGCTTAACTCTACACCATCAAACGTTATTGTTTGTACACGTGAGAACTGATTTTCTTGGGTGACTGATAGTTATTTCGAACACTTATAACTTTGAATTATGCTGCGTCGCTACTCGATGGAACGAAAGATGAAGGCAATACAGTACCGGCCAAGCAATAATGCAATTTTGCTGACAAAAAGGGCACATTTACAACAATACGATTAGTGATATCAAATTGACTAATACAGATGAATAATACTGTACATTGTGAATGGATGTAAACATGGACATAAATATATTAATGATTATATATATCTTACAAGTCACAAACTCACTGGAATGGGGCGGCAGTTGAACAAACCTCGTATATCTTTTGAATCGCTCGTCTTTTTTTTTTTCTTTTTTTTTTATGTTAGCACGACAGGTTCATATTCAGAAATGTAGTGAAATCCTACCGGTGAGAGGCGAATGGTTGCGCCCGACACATATTACAACAGTCTTTGCTATTTACATGAGGTACATAAATAAAGTTCTTGGTTTAAAGTGTTTCTAGAGTGTTTTAAGTACCATAGAGGTGGAAACTGACTTTGCCGCTGAAAGGCGTCATTTTAACTGAGTTGTTTTTCTATTTTTGCCGAAATTGAGCACTTCTGAAAAAAACTGTAAGAATTAGCTGTGAAATTTTGCTTATAAAACCAGACATGAGTAGCTTACATTTGTATATAAGCCAGTATGAATTTGACATGAGGCCGTAAATTGTGATATGTTAAAAAAATTCATACCAGCTGCTGTAGATTTGGAATGAATCAAACCAGTTTATCAAGTCCACTTGGTTTAATTGTACAGTGGACCAGCTAGCTGCATGTATCTACTCTATGGTTCATTGTAGTTTGAACTTTCATGTACTTTGATGTGGTTTTCAATGCTTCCTCTATGCTTTGGCCCAATCACTCTCCCTCTGCCCCCTCGTCATCATCGTCTTCTTCCTCATTGCCGTCACCCTCCTCTTCGGCTTCTAGCGGTTCCTTCTTTACAGCGACCTGGCTAGGGCTAGCCTGAGGCCCTAAGGGTCTCTGGGGGTCGTGGTTTGAACAGCAGGTCCGGTTGTCCAGGGCAGACACTACCAGCTGTCCTCTCTCGTGCTCTCGGCAGAAGGAGGCGGGGCAGAAGTGGCAGAAGGAGGCGGCGGTGCGCTGACACACACTGCACTGATGCCAGGGGCATTCCCATCGCCCTGAGACACACGGAAATACAAATCAATCATTCAACATCTAAGTGACTCAAGAGAGAACTTCTGCTGCCCTCATATTGGCAATTTCATTGTAATTAATAAATTAAGATCTGCAACATCTCTTACTGTCAGTTCAATTAGGGTAACTGGGACAACAGCATATCAAGAAGGGAAAAAAATGTATATGTATATAGTTCAAAACACACCTTATTCTCAGAAATGGGCTTTTTTTTCAATAACTTTATACAATTTTCAAAAAACGTTTAAATTAATGACAAATGTCATGTGGAGTAACCACATCAAGTAAAATGACTTTTCCTCAATTTCCTCACACCTTGCATACTTGCAATTGTACATATTCTAAACATTTTCAAAAAAGCTTTTAAACATTTTTAAAAAGCTAGCTGTATTTACACAAATTAATTGATCATTTTTGGGAAGTTGCACCACCTGACACTTTACAACCTGAACTAACCTAGTTTTGTCATAAAAAGGTCAAATAATCTGATATTTTAAGAAACTTTGACAAAGAATTGAGGACATTTCATGTTTTTTTTTCTTCTTCATTATGTTGGTTGCACCACATGACGTGCTTTTGTCGAAATACAGAAACACTGAATAAATACATTTTATAAATCAAAAATAAACTATTTTAAATCTTATTTAAAAACCGCTACAATATTTTTAACAAAACTTCTGTATTAATAAGTAATAAAGGACCCTTTTTTCTTTCTTTCTTTCTTTCTTTCTTCTTTACAATATCAGGACAGCTGTATAACCCTTTAAATTTTCTAGACTTTTATAATTTATACCCCCTTAAATATGCTTTATTAACAAACATTTAATTATTCTCATCATAGAAAGAGTGTGTTCAAGCCTTTTATCCATGAATTATAATATACAATTGCTATGTACTTTGTACTAAAAATAAATGTAATTGTGTAATTTGTAATTGTGTCCATTCTTTAATTTCTTGAATGAGTTCTCAGCCTTTTAGGCTGTAAAGTTTAAATGTACCGTATGGAGGTTTGGTCAGGTTGAGGCAGAGGAGATGGTAGGCCTTCGGACAATCCTTTTTGTCACACATGACCAGCTCTCCTCCCTCTCCACAGCTGTAGCAGTAATACTCATGGGTCTGTTTGCTCTCGGCCTTCAGCTTGCGCTTCTTGGGCTTGAGCTTAGCATTGCGCACCTTCTCTTCTCTCTCCATAACCACTGCACTCTGCAGGAAGTAAAACGAGGTGTCAGACAAGAGACTGAATTGATGACGATAGATAAAGAACAAAGAGAAAGACAAAAACCTAGTGTTAAACAAAGCATTAAGTAGCCTCATCTATAGAACACTCTACAGAGTTGTCAATGGTTCAACAGAAAATGGGTAAGCACTTCATATGCTGCTGTCTATTTCAGTTAGGCTTTACCTTGGGCTTGACTCCAAGAAAACCACTGCAGTTCTCAGACCCACAGTGGCATGATGTCCTCCCATTACCCAGACAGTCCAGGTTGTAATTAAAGGTCAGCTCCGTGTCTAAAAAAAAAACAAAAAAAAAAAAAACATGATTATCTCAACTAGCTTCTAAACAAACAGTGCCCTTTTTTTCCAGATCAAATGCTAATTGTTCTTACCAGCTGCGATATCACACAAGGTGAAGAGTCCTATCCGAACATCTCCATTTATGGTCCACTTCTGCGTCTCACAGTTGGGACTGCAGCTGTGGTTCATAAAGCGTGACAAGTTCCCTTTGGGTCCAGCATCAATCACACGGTCCTGAGAAGCACAGAAGGAGCGACTGCAATACATCTGAGATGATGTATAATGTTACATACACGAAGTAAACATGCAACAGTGATACCTTTGTGAGGGTCAGCATGTAAAAGTTGGTCACATGGTTCTCATTGGCATGTCTTATTCGTTGCTTGCACTCCTCGGAGTCGATCAGTTCGCCAACATACTCCATGACAAAATCACCCTAAACACAACCAACGTTTTAGTTAATAATAGTAACCCTGGAGCATAACTCTAAATATTTATGGTCACCACAAAAATGTACAACGTGTCTTTACAACAAGTCTTAATGAACGTTTCTCGGTTACAGCTCCAGGCCATTAGTGCTATCAGACTTCATGCTCAGACGCATAACTCTCACCTTTTTGAGGTCCTGCTTGGTCTTTAGGCCCCATCCTCGGCCGGTAGTCTTAATGACCTCAGTGTCGGGGTAGAGGCGTTTGGAGAAGCACTGGTTGTGGCAGCGGTCACCTGCGGGACAGACCTGCGGGTGGCATTCATACTGCAGCATGCGGTTCAGGCACTGAGAGTCCTGGCTGCACGGACGCTCATCTGTGGGTTTACAGTTGCAGCGGGGGATCTCTGAGAGGTCAGCGACGTGCACCTGCACCTTCCCAACTGGCTTATTGGACTGAGGTGAGAAACATGGACAAAAATATAGTTTTAGTTTGTTTGAATATGATTTAGTTTTCTTTGCTAAGTTGCATTGTAGAGAGATTAACATGAAGGGTAAGAATGTGTCATATTATGGGTACCACAGGACAACAGAAGGATTTGAGCTACATTCTGTACCTTGATAAGTTTGTATGGTGGAGGTCTCCGAGAGTTTCGCTCCTGTTCGAGGGCCTCTTTAGTCTCTCGCTGTGCTTTTAACTCCTGGAACCTTTTTGCTGCCTCCTCAAGTGCTTTACATGCACAAAAAAAATCATTCAGAAGTCAATTTAGCTTCACCTTTATTAGGGATGTGATACTTACGTTGACCATTTAATATAACAAAACAATTGGAACACCACTGAACTGGTCTGGGATCTTACCTTTTTTAAACGTCTTATTGATGCCAACTTGTCCCTCTGCGAAGTTCTTATCGCTCTCAACATACGGGAAAACTCTGCCCTGGTTTATCCAGTAATAGTCATGGGAGCCAAAGAAAAAGACTGGAAAGTCGCCAATGTCATGCTTCAAGGTCTGGATGTTGGAGGGAACCAGGCGAGGGTTGCAGATCTCAGCTGGCCACCACCTACAACATGGTTCAACAAATTCAAAAATAAAAGCTTTTTGAATATTTTACATTTTTGTGCCATTTAGTCACATTAGACTTGACATGAACATACCTTTAGTTTTTAGCAAAGATATCTTAGAACACTAAGAGACTTTCAACAGTTCTACGGACGTACCTGTAGTTGCCCAGCTTGACCCAGACTATCTGCTTATAGTGGGGCTTTTTGCCCGCTCGGCATTCCCCACACAGCCACGTCCCCTCTGGCATCTCCATCTTCAAGCACTCGGGGTGGAACGAGGCGGGACAGGCCTCGCAACACAACAGTCTTCCTCCTTTTTGACAAGCACACACACGCACATGAACGCAATCGAAAACACAGGCCTACAGTATCACCACATGCTTGTCCATTCCCAAAAAGGCGGTATTCCACAAACCTTATCCATGAGCATGTCAGAATCAGACAGTTGTGTGTCTTCGGAGATCGATAGAAGTCTCTGAAATGCTTCGACATATACGTCTAGATTCTAAATGCCAATTTGTGGTTCAGTTTGACATGCTCAAAGACATGGTTTGATGACTAACACCTTTCAGCATTATGTTAATGTGCTTTTTTGTGCCCGGTGATTTAATAAGCAGCCAATAGTGAATGATCAGAGGGGGGCACTATGGGAAACATGCAGTGATGCACACTGACTGACTGGCTGCATTAACATCACCTGCAGTACACTAGCAGACACGGAGCAAGTATTTTGGATGGTGTCACTTAAAACGCTTTGTTTGACTGAAAAATTTGCCAAATAAGCATTGATGGACGATAAAAGATGGAGCACAGCAGTGAAAGCCTACTTTGGCTCCGAAAGCATTTTTTTTCAGGATTAAAAAAAAACCCAATCCAACCAGCTCTGAAATTATTCACATCAACTAACTACTCACTCCAAGAATCATTAAAAATGATGTAAATAAAATATAAAAATGTACAATAAGAATTAAATAATTGAAAGTACAAAAAGTATTTTTTCTACATAATAAAAAAAAAAGGTAATTTCAACTTCTCAATTGTATAATCTCCGAATTGAGAGATATAAACGAGCAATTCTGAGAAGAAATGTCCAAATTGTGAGAGATAAACTTGCAACTGCAAGACAAAAAAGTCAAAATTGTGAGATAAAACGGTTCCCATTTGCCTTTTAATTTTTATTCCATGGTGGAAATGGAAAAAAAAAGGTGTGAAAAAAATTGCACGGCATGAATTTTTTCTCAGAAAAGCAAGGACAAAAGTTGTGAGATAAGTCACAATTACCTTTTTGAATTTATAGTCCTTGACAGAAAAGGGCTTCCATACATCAGAGCTGTACAAGTTTAAATCTTTAAACAATTCTCTATGGACAAAACGAATGGGATTTTGACTTCCAGAACCCTGTTGGCTCTATTAAAACTGCCATCCAAAATATGGTTATGTTTGGAGGGTGGTAGAGTACAATTGTGCTCAAGCAAACAGAGAAATGGGACAAAGTAATTTAGAAACAATCCAAGCAATTAATGCTAAGCCAAAGCATGTTACAGACTCAGAATAACAAGTTATGTGACAATATTATAACGTAGTAAAACTCCCAGCAATCAGATACAGGCACACAAAGATTTGAATATTATCCCAACTTCTATTTTATTTATCCACTTGATCTCCCAAAACAAATTTAAAATGCTGATCTGATTTAAACTAAAGAACTAAAATTTGTAGCTATTTGTTGCCGCGAGTTATTTCAAGCCCACTATAGCCCCTTTCACACTGCCATTTTGGCAAATTCACGTGTAAAGTGTTCCTGCAATTGTTCCAGGGTGGCTAGATTTGGCACTTTCACACTGCCAGTGATGACCCGGTATATATGTGCGTGCTTTCACACACAACCCTTGAAGATCCCGTAACGACACGTGACATCAGCGTGTGACGTGTAATGTACGAGTCGAAAACACTAGGCACGTTATACTTTCACTGAAGCAAGCAAACAATCTCTGCATCAGCGTGGAAAGTGAGGAACTAACTGATCTCTGCTTCATTACAGTTTGCACATATGTTTTCGTCACGAATGTTGACCTTCCTTCAAAACAGACGGTAAAAGACGCGCATCATCACTTCGACACGGAATTAGATCTGGCTTTTGTTCACACAGCGCTCGTCCCGGGTCGAACCCCACAATGCTAATAGGTTCCCGACCCGGGTTCAATGCGGTAATCAATCCCGGGACATGGTTGCTTTCACACAGAAGGCGACCCGGCAATGTTCTGGAAATATTGCGGGTCCGACGTGCAGTGTGAAAGGAGCTTTAGTGCATTAGAAGCAGTGACAGGGTGTCAAATTACAAAATAAAGAAACAAAAAGTAGCAGTAAGACAGCTGTGAAAGCAAACAGATGGCAAACTACATAAACCAAGAAAACATGATTTTACCTTTCCCAATATTCTTTTTGGTAGCTGACGAAGAAGAAGGAATCATAGGTAATTTCATCAACTCAGCACGATTTGACTCAGTCAGAAGGTAGTGCGACTTAAAGGTATAAGAACTTAATATGGTGTCAGTACGGTCGTGCACTAAAAGCCCTACACGAGACAAACAGGAAAAGTCATGAGTAATGAAACTACCCATGATTCCAGAAAACACACATCAGAAAAAAAAGAAAAAAAAAAAAAAAAGACACGTGATTAAATAAGTAGTCCTTACACAAAAAAAACGAGAGTCTTAAGGAGGAATACTGCAGTGTTGGAGTGGGAGCTTCAGGGAATCACTGGATAAATTGTAAAATATGCAATAACTGTTTTCTGCTTTTAATAGTAGCCAAAAGCTAAATGAATAGTTCATTTACATATGCAAATCAAGTTATTTAGTCCCCCTCATGTTGCTTCAAACCTGTCTTTCAGTAAGTAAAGACATACATTTTAGTCTGTTTCGCAGATAAATCTATCATAAGGCTTCACCAGACTTAAAGTATTGAGCACATTGAGTCATATGGACCATTTTTATGATACGTTTATGGTGCTTTTACATCCTTATTTGAACTTGGAATCTTCAGCCCTGATTAACTGCAACTGCATGGCAAAGAAAAGACAAAACTAGAACTTTCTTCCAAATTTTGCATTTTGTGTTTCAGGGAAGAAATGCAGTCATAAGGCTTGGAACAATATGATGGGAGTAAATTAAAGATTTTACTTGACAAAGGCTGTAAGGACTAAAATTGGTTATAAAGATCAGGCAATTGCTCCCACGCCAACACAGCCTATCCAAATTACTGCAGACAACAAAGATGGTTAAAGAAATGAATAAAATACAGTTTATTATAGTCAGTTAGTTTCTTCAGAAATTAGAAGGTGAAAAAGCTTTTCTACAAAAGTGGGAAGGGGTTCGTTCCAAAACTTAAAGATGCAATCAATGATATTCATTAAGGTTTGCATTCTGAACTAAACATCTGGCCGTAAGACACTACCACTGAGTGAGTTGACATGTGCAACAAGACACGATCAGAAATCAGTGCCTATTCACAAAGAAATCATGAAAACAATTTGGTTTAGGTCTTGGCATAATGCAGGCTTATTAATCAACTGCATCATACACGCTTATTTACAATTATATCGCGCACAATATATTGTAGCCAGAATGGTATTAACCAACATTACCAATCAATTTCAAATTAACTTAATTTTGTGCTATTGCAGATAAACCTTAAACTCCAATTTTAAACATTTATTGTCTTAATGTCTAATTTTACTTGAAAAACTTGACTATGAAGACTATAATCTCTATATCGGTGCAAAATAATAATAAAAAAACTCTTGAGACTCAACCATTAAAATTGGCAGATTCTTATGATTTCACCATTTACTAACAGATTTGGTTCATTAATTGCTCACTGGAATGTTTTAAATTACTGAAAATTTTTGCCATTTTTAAAGTTCACATTTAATTAAATCCAATCTCAGTCCTACCCCAGAAGAATCACAGACAATTTGAATGTTACTAATTAGTAGGAAACAAACATGATCTGATGGATCACGAACAAACAGTACATCTTAAAGTAAAGGATTAGGTGACAAGAAAGGAGGTCACATTAAAAAGTGTCCAACTCTTAAAGAAAAGGAACATCAGACACCACAAAGGACGACACCAGAGAACATTAAAACACTGATGGGGTGAGAAGATTGTTAGAAAGTGTTACATTCACTGATTGCACTAGTGACACCTTGCAATTTTGACAAGAACCAATTGAAATGCCTTTTTAAGTATGAGATACACTGAACATACAAATCTTATCCTCTTAGTGATTTTGGCTTTATCTATAACACAAGGTATGAAGACTGTCAGGCCAAACGTACCTCGAGCGCAGATGAAACACCAGCCTACGTTTACAGGTGAGGAAAAGTGTCCGTTCTTCCTGGAACTGGAGTGGTTGCTACATATGATGATGTGGGGTGTTATTAACACACTGCCAGCCGCCACACAGCCGTCTCCTGTGTGATACGCCACCGGACAGCGGATACATCTCATCATACGGCCTAAACAGGAAGAGAGAGAAAAAAAGAAACCGCTCTGAAATTTTGTCTGTAAGATACAATGCTAAAGTCGATCTTCTATATATCTACCTTTGCCAGCTTTGTGAAGGTCTCTGTCGAGGCAGCATGTGGCACAGCTGTGCTGAGGGCAGCGGAGGCCTCTAGTATCAGTGCTGGTGCCAGTGTACTTGCGGGCACATGTTTCGTGATAATAGCGGCCACAACTGTTCACCGAGCACCGCTTCACATCACCTTCCACAACCTTGCAGGAGAAACAAGGGTGGGAACCTGGAAGAAGAGAGGGCGACAAAACAGATTAGACCGAACAGGAACTGAAATTAGAACAAACAAAAAGACAAAAATACATGACACAATGTTAAAAAACGAACCCAATTCATTTTCTTTTTTTAAAAAATTCACACGTTACAGGCCAATTTTTTGAGTGTTATATATTTGGTAACAGCTTTTAAAAAGTTACCACAAATCAGATGTAGTGGTAGAAATGAAATGAAATAGGAGAAGAATACCTATTTAATTCAGTTTACTGAATAATTCTGTATAACCATTTAGGAGCAATAGTGTGTAATAATTAGCGCTGGGCAATTAGCGCATCTGTTATTTAAAATAAGATTCCATATCGATTCTCAAAAGCATCGAATTGATATTTTCCAGTATTTATTTCAGCAAACATTTAAAAAAAGATCTGATTATCTTATCATTAGTCTTAAACAAAAAAAAATATTTTGGATGCGATTAACCACAATTAATCGTTTGACAGCGATAATTAAAACTATATTCACTGAATGTAATAAAGATTTTTTTTAATTGAATAAAGAATGGAATCAAGAGTTTGCGAATCGAAATGGAATCGGGACATCTGAATGGAGACCTGGCTCACCTGTCTTACACTCCTGACACAGTTGTTCTCCATCTGTTCCACTGTTGGATCCAATACACTCTGGATGAAACAGTCTGTTACAATCTCCCTCACAGCTCACCAAAGAATCCCCGAATGTTTCACAGACCTAAGACATTGACAGAAGAACCACAACAACAGATTATTACATAACAACAATACCTGAGAGAGTCAGACAATATCAGTACTGTTACGATGACAATATAGACTTTTACATCGTGTCAAATAGAATTACATTTTAAATAAACGCTGTTCTTTTGCACTTTCTATTTGTGAAAAATTCTTGGTTTCCACAAAAATATTATTCAACACTGATAATTATAATTATATATGCTACTTTAGCATCAAATAATCAGCCTAAACTAATGGCTGCTGAAAATTCAGCTTTGCCAGCACAGGAATAAATTACATTTTGAAATATATTTACATTTAGTTATTTACATTTTTAATACTATTTCACAAAATTACCAATTTGACTGTATTTATCAACACTTTTGAACAGCATTGTATCCAATGTCATCACATATAATGTTATATAAACCCAGCGTTTATAGAGCTTACGTGGCAGACTGTGTCCTTTTTTGAGGAACTTCCTCCTTGACGGGACAGGCTGGAGTCCACGGACTGGGCGTCAGATCCGTCAGCATCTACTGTAGCAGGACTGTCCGAGCGCTTCCCGAATCCAGTCTGCGAGGGATGCAAATGAATTCAAAAATCTGACTTTACAAACAGAGTCCATTTGGCTACAAAATCTGCATTTTAAATTAATCTGTCATAACAATTGTAGAACCAATGAGGAGTGTATGGCTAAGGTGTCAATCAAAAAAATCCTGATTGGACTGGCTGTATTGTTGCGTATAGTCTGACCTGTGGATCATTGAGGCCTCTAGAGTCAGAGTCAGAAGTGTCTCTGTACAGTGAGCTGGCCATCTCCACATCAGTAGATGCTCTGCTGCGTTTCTTCAGTGGTTTACACGAGTCTGAGATCTCGCTGGCACCTACAGGATTCCAGTAGCATTAACACGGAGTTACTGATCTGAAATTACTGAATACTTAAATTAATTTATGGGCTAAATAATAATTTAAAACATAACATCTAAGAAAACCTTTCAGATAAATGTAAATTTCATCTTGCAGTGTGTCAAGCACCTTTTTGCGACCCTGTTTTGAAATCCATTTGAGGTGCAGCTTCAGCCTGTGGGGAAAAACAAAAAATAAAATTTTATAAGATGTTTCCTTTTTATCTGACAACTTTGCATTAATGACTCATTCATTAAGACATTCATAAAGACTTGTGTGATTCACTGTAAATTACTGTAGACTGGATGCATTACGGTGATATTTTAGTATCACTGACATGCTATTATGTTTATTATTTTAAATTGGCTTTCATTTTTCTAATTTCTTATTTCATTTAAAATTTCGTTAACATTCTAATATTTTTGTGTGTGCGTCTCATTTATTTAATTTATATTTAAACGCGTCTATGCAGATTTGAATAATTTCAAGATTTAGCTATTTTAGTGGATCAAGATAAACTAAATAAAAATGACAAATGTCGCTTTGGTAACTAGCTGAAATAAAATATTTTATTTTTATTTTTATATTTCATTGTTTACTTTAATTCAATTAATTGAAATATCTTTATGTTTTACATTCAGTTAACTGTAACCCTGATGCATATTATGAAGAGGAGAAAAAAAAAAAAAAAAGGGCAAATACACTAAATCATTATGTCATTTTCATGCTGGTATTTCTGTGCAAAAAAAACACGTTATCTGTGCTGATATATATATTTACCTTCAACTGCATCTTAACATCCCGGCACCTTTTTGTTTAAGTTTGGTCAATTGCAGACTGTGTTTTATTAACAATAGACATTACACAAACTGAAATTTGTTTAAAAGTGAAACCTTTTTTTTCCATCATGGCATTAGAAATAATAAAGTATATACAAAACTCGTTGTTTAAAGAGACGATTCATGTGAGTGGTAAAGTGATGCTGAATGGTATATCAGAGTCTGCTATATTCTTCACAAGTAAGCATTCAGAATTGGCCCAAAAGATGAGGATTCTGTGCTGTGCAAATAACATTTTGCACAAGTATATAATAACAGGTTTGCACAGTAATTTGATTTGGATAAATACTTTAGCGAATCAGGTGCTAAAATTATGCAGGCAGCAGGTTCAGTTAATTTAGTGAATTCTACCCTCCGGTTTGTTGGATTCATCACTGTTAAATTATTGTGTGCTCTACCTGTTCTTTCTTCACTTTCTTTTTTGGCACTGGTTCCACACTCTTCTCCGAATCAGAACGGCTTCGCACAGACGGCGCTGCTGCTTTCTCTCTGATATCACAGACACAGAAGACGCTTTCACAGATTAGATTTATACTGCAAAGCACATCTGAACACCGTTGCAAAAGGAAGTTTACCTCTGGTGAATAACTCTGTGTTTGTGCTTATATATACCTGTGGATTGCTCAGTGCTCTCCTGGTCACTCCAGGCTGAGGGGAGACACCGCTCGCTCTTCTTCACTGGAACACGTCTCTGCTTCTGCCTTATCACTGGAGCCCTTTGTGGCGTACATAGAGAAGCATTATATATATATATATATATATATATTTAAAAAAAAAAACACATACCAACAGCTGCCTGGCAGAAAAGGTGCAATTTCTTCTCAAGCTGCATGCATAAAGAGAGAGAGCGGAGTCCTAATTTTTAGGTTAGCTTGCTACAGCTGTAATCTTAGTAATTAACTTTAGGCAGTAAGCTATAATAGCTTAACATGTACATTTACCAAAACTAAATGCATTATAAGGGATAAATTAATTTCAGAGAATTTTTTGGTGACATTAATCCTACCTGTCCTGCTAGGTATTATGCAGCATAGTTATCATCTAGTCAGCATACCCTGCTTTAAATGAGTCAGACAGGGAAGCTGGCTAATACTGTGAAATGTGAGTGCAAAAATATACATGTTTGCAACAATACTAAATACACTCCTATACGATTAGTACACTATTTACACTAGGAAGCAAATAGTATCCAGTGTCATTTTAGTATTTTTGTACCATTGTAGCATTTATTAATATTTTAAATTTTATTGTACTTTTGTCGTGCTTGTCATTTTTATTCGTTTCTTGTTTCTATTTCACTCTTTTTACTACGGTTTTAGTTTGAGTAATTTTAGTAATTCAACTTATTTTATTTCAGTTAGTACACTTCTAGCTTTCCCAAGTTTAAGTTATTCCATCTAATATTTCTGTTATTTTCTCAGCTTTATGTTAATTTAAGTTATCACTTGTAACAACACATCTGTAGCAGCAGTACATTTCAGCAATTTTAATTAAGCAAATTCAGCGAAACTCCATTTGATCAATTTCATTAAACATTTACTACATTGTATAGAGAGTCACTTGTGGGCAGCTACATTTGTGATCTGAGAAATAGTAGCTACTAAAACAAAACGATATTTCAGAATTTCTTTGATTAAGCTTTTCTTTACAAAACTGTCATGACGGTGATCGATGCTGCAGTTACACTGCGATACACAGATACACACGCCCTTAAGTTCACTAGCATTTTTTTTTTTTTACCTCAGGTGACTGAACCTGATCGCTGGGCCTCTCCTCACTCTCCATCTTCTTAGGTAATTCCAAATTTTGCTTTGGGAGCTGCCAATCACATTTGATGATCTCCACGTTTAGTTTCTTCATAGTAATGGAGAGTGGGAGGAGCTTGCGGGCTGCGGCGGTCTTCCAGGGTGTCCTGACTGGAGGTGGGGAGGGCTCCTCAGGGTGGGGGTCAGGTTTTGCAGGGCTGTGGGGCTGCTCTTGGTCCATATCATCCTTCCCTGATTGGGAGATGATGTTTCTCCACTACTATTGATGCTGCACTGCCTTCGTGGCTGCTGTCGACGAGGTATGGGCTCTTCTTTTGCCCCAGCACTGCTTTTATAGCGTCTCTGCTTGCGTTCAGTGCGGTTTTTAGTGATCGCCCTAGGTGAGCTCACGGTGTCATCAGCAGGAGCAGCAGCAGGAGCAGCAGTGGCACTGGGTTCCTTGTCAATGTAGATGAAGGTGTAGTTCTCATTGCGTTCTTCTCGTGTCATCTGCAGAGCGGCTTCTGCGTGACCCACACCCACTTCCCATTGGGCACGCTCCTTCTGGGACTGAGGCTTCAGCAGCTTTAAAACAAATAAACCAGAGAATAAGTAATCAGAAATGTCCACAGAAAGATGGTCACCAGATTTGAATGGGTTAGAGCAGGATACCTTTTGTTTCTCAGTGGGTTGGTTGCTTTTCGGAGTGTTTCTGCTTGCAAATCCTCAAACTGGCTCTCGCCCTTGTACACCACCGTTCTCTTTTTCATGAATCCAAGCCCTCTCAGGGACACTTCCAAAAGAACTGTACATGGTATTCCCTTAACACCTACCAAGAACCATTGAAGCAAGTTATTAGAAACATACATTTGAAGCAAGAGAGTACAAAATACCAGCTAAAAGCTGGAATACACAACACAATTACCCATTAACTGTTTCCTGACTAGCAACATGGATTGACATTCAGGATATTGTGGAAATTTCATGTACGATGCACAATTTTTCCTCTTTAAGGTTGCGTGTCTACCAAAGTGTTTTTTAGCTCTGCTAAGAAAGCACAGCTGTGAACTAGGGCTGTGCAATTAATCAAAATGAAATCTCAAAAGGCAATAAACTGCGATTAGGCAGAAGCTGCGATTGTCATGCGCATCTTTCAGTCAAGCACAGTTCTGTGATCAGTAGGAAATATCCATCCAAAGAAATCCAGGAAATGGCTAATCGCAGCTGAATAAAACAGAAGATTTAACTACTTTCACTGATTCAGCATGACTAATAAACACAGAAACTATGGCAATAAATGGTTTATCGGAGTTTCTTATTATTAGAATTTCATCATAATGAAGTATATCTATAATAATGCCTAATCAACATAGCCTTAATAACTGCTTAGTACAACAAAATATTGTGTGCCTTAATAGTAAATACATAAATACTCGAAGAACAATATAACTTCATTGTTGTTCAGGCATAGAACAAACAGGGTGTGATAGTTGGCGGATTATTAGTCCCGCCCCTCCTTCACTGTGATTGGTTAGCTGACTGAAAAGTGAGAGTGATGAACGCAGCGTTTTACCCAAAGATGAACATTCTTCAACTCTCTGCGCTGAGGAAAAAAACACCCGAATGTTTCAGCGCAAAAAATAAATAAATGCTCAGCACTTGGCATGGTCCTGGCATTAAAAAAAAAAAAAAAAAAAAAAGTAGAATGTTCAGAACAATTGAAAAAAACACGCCACCCTTGGGGAAAAAATGCTTTGTTGGACATGTGGCCTAAATGTTTTCAAAGCCAACAAGTGCATAACATCTAGAGTTTTTGAAAACTGCTCTGATTTAAATATCGTTCAAGCGTATTCCAGCAATAATTTTACACACTTATAGTAGATGAATTACCTCTTTTATTAAGTCGTATATGAACATTTGACTGAGGGTCTGACGACACCATGCATGGCCACCAAGGAAACGTCCCAACCTTTGCCCACACCAAGTCCCCGATCTCATACTCTTGACAAGAGCCGGTGCTAGTGATGACCGAAGGAAAGTGCTTTTCAACCTAAACAAGAACACAAGGTGGTCTTGGATGAACACGAACTGATCAGATCTCATCAACCAGAAATTCTCTTCGCTTTTCGACATCTTCTGAAGTAAAAAGGGCTACAAACATATGAAGAATATCAAACTCACTTTCTGTTCCTTCAGTTCTGCTTTGGGGCTTTTGAGGGTCAAAGAAGGTTGCTCTTCTCTGAATGCGACATGACCTTCGTTGAGCTGTGAGGAGTTTTGAACCACCCCTGACCGCTCCTCCACTTTGCATGGCTGCTGGCTCTCTTCTTCTTGACAAGCACCATGTCTGCTGCTTCTCTTTTTCCTCTTTTCCTTCTTTTGCTCATTTCTTCTGGAAGTCTCGCCGGCCTGAATCTCTTGCAGCAGATCCCGCACAGTGAGGGACTCGAACAGCTCCCTGCCGTTCTGGTAGGTCTTAATGATCTTTATTTTGATCTCTGGGGAAGCTGGTCTTTTTGGGAGTGTTGGTGGGGTTGGAGACTGAGCTCTCTTGAGGTGAAAGGAGGGGCGGTGAAGAGGGCCAAGAGCAATGGAGGAGCGGGTGGCAAGACTTGAGGCATTAGGTGAGAAGCTGGAGGCGGGGTGATGGTGGTGAGGTAACAGTGGTGGGTTTTGTGGATGGTGTTGCTGCTGCTGATGGTGGTGGTGATGGTGGTGAGGAGGATGATGAGGACTGGTCGGTGATGATGGGATGAGGTGGAGGTGAGATGTGGCTGGAGGTTTCTCCTGGACCACTGGTGGTCTCAATACAGTGCCTTCACCAAGCAGCAAACCGTGATCCCCATAGTTTCGTATGGCTCCGTAGCCATTAGCTGAGCCATTGGGGAACTGTGAGTACAAGGCAAACTTGGCCTGTGCTCATAGGTACCTACGCCTGTCGGGTAGCCGTTTGTAATGACTGGGAGGTCTTTCAGCAGGGTAAGGAAAGCCTGACTCCAAAGGAGACTCAAAGTTTTGCGTCCTCCATCATCTCCTGGGTCACTGATGGCTTCATAGACATCCTCCTGTTGATGTTAGCGGAGTCAATAAGCTGAGGGGGGTTGCTGAATTGTGTTTCCCATGATCCCTGCATGAAAGAGAAGGAGAAATCCATTGTTCTGCTCCAGCATCCTTAAGTTTCCCTTTTTCTTACAGGGCCTGCTTCGATATTGAGGAAAAAAAGATAGACTGTGTTATGACAACAAAAAAACCTCATTTGATCACATTTGTTAAAAAAGTGCTCACTGCAATAATAGCTTTGCATTTGTGTATAAAAAAATGGGTTAAAAATGTGATTAATACTCAATTGCACAATGCACAAATGAGTTTGAGGTTTGCAGTACTTCTGCAATGCTGCAAATCTCCCTCCCAGGGGATAAATTAAGTTTACTCCACTCCAAGTTAAGCCAACTTTCCCTAATTCTTGAGAGGAAACTTCATGCCAAAATTTAGACAAAATTACACAGCCTTGCTGGATAGGATATTTAGTCAGAATCTAGCATGTTAAATGCCATGTTCCTCATATAACACCCCCTCTCCCTTATGACAACAATGCATGCTTTATCTCAGTTTCTATTTCATTGAATAATATTTTTAATTTTTAGTTTCTCTCCCTTTAATTACAAGTATGCCAGCTGGTTAATAAAATACATATTTGCCATCAAAGCAGTGTTTATTTGGTCTATTTTTGCTTGTTTCGTCTGTCTAGTAAAGAGAAAATTTAAAACAGCCGTTAAAGCCTTTCATTTAGCACATGAACCACATCACTCAATGCCACGAAACAACAAACGACTGTTTCTAAACCAACTAATATAATAAAATGTTTCATGTCAAAGAAACAAACCTGCAGTGGCCAGCAGCTGGCTAATATTAGCCTGCTAGCCTTTTCTGGATAACGAAACATACCTGATATAATCATATTATCATATATAAACACATACAACTTAATGAAAATTCTTTATGGCCAACGAATAAACAAAATTAAGCTATCGTGTAGTTAAAAAACAGATCTTGTTTCCCCAACAGCCTTGTAAAGCGGACCCGTGTAATGTCGCTGCATTCTATGAAAGGCGGCGTTAGCGGATGTGCTAATGTGTGTACACGGGGAAACACCGACGCACGTAACGTTATTGCTAAGGTTTATCACCATGGAATTTTCCAAACAAACATTGTGTTTCCAAATGGTATGTTTCGCGGTAGATTGGATCATGTGGAGGACCACAAAAACTGAAGAAGTAAATGCGAACATGCCAATATGGCTGCCCGTGCCCCTTTAAATCAAATTGGCCAGATTACATTTCCATCAGGAAACGGTGTGATGAAAACCACTGCTCTGTTGTTATCAAAACCAGAAAATCATGCAGCGCTTTTTTTGATTCAACGCGATATTATGGAACGAAGCAGAATAAATAGCGTCTGTACCTTCAGCGTGTTCCATTCTAAACAAATACACCAAATAAACTGGATCCCCGCTGCAGTTAACATAAATATATCAACACAAAGACCTATGACTCCACGTTTCTTAGATCTAATCCGGTGTATGGAAAATAAAATTGGGGCTAATCAGTCGTATGTCATCCCCATGACAGGACGTGTGGCT